>NW_027396138.1:0-113967 GCF_047715535.1 Aspergillus foveolatus | reverse complement strand
GATTCTGCTTCTGGATTCCCCAGCGGCGAAGTCGTGTACGAAGCGTGCGTTCAGAAACAGTAATATTATGAGTTCTAGAGAGATTCTCTATTATAGAGTCACAGGGTATATTCTTAGTATAAAGATCAACAATCTCAGCCTTATAAGGCTCAAGATCAATAGCTGAGCGAGGCATGACTTGTAGAATAAAACCAAGTAGCAGTACCAGGAAGATAAAGGAGGCCATGTACATTGCTGCTTTACAAAAACATGGAAATCTAGCCAAGGCGGACAGAAAGGCGGTATACTACATATACTAGCGCTTACATGAAATTTTGGTTGTTGCAGTTTTGTCGTAATAGTCTGCCGTAAGACTAAGCGCTGGGCATTGGGCTGAGGACCTCAGCCTATTTTTCTTCCCCCAGCTCTCTTCTTTCATTGTCCTGCTGCTGCTCTTTGCCTCGCTGTCCTTTTCTTCCAGCTACTCTGAACCCGATCTTTCGATATCCCTACTGGCGATATCAAGATGGGGTTTTCTTCTCGCTTTCTCCGCATTCCGCGGCCGCAGGTAAGTTGGTGTTTCTTCGTCTATCTCCGTGAGCGGGATCGATCGCTAACGGATTATTTCCCCGGCGACGGGGGTGCTCGCAACAATAGACCTTCCTTTACGTTATGAGCCTGCAAACAGGCGCTTCGCTTATCACATTATCACTACTTCTCAATAAAATCAGCGGCCTTTACGGCTTGCTCGCTCTGCTGACCGGATACCATCTCTCGCCCGTTCAGCTGTCGATGTACCTCTACTCCCTCATCGCGCTTGCCAGCACAGTACTACTCTTCCCCCATATCCGAAAGCAATCTCCGTTGCAATGTCTTGCGCTCGCCTGGCTCTATGTCTTCGACAGCGCAATCAACGCGGCCTACACTGCGGCATTCGGTGTGACCTGGTTTTTGGTTATCGCTCAGCACACGGACGATGACAACAGGAAGGCGTCTGGCCCCGGTAGCGACACGATCGGTCAGACTGCTGGATTCACCGGCTCCGAGTACGATACAGTCAGGACAGCCGCCTCTGCGCCATATAGTGCGAAGCGCACAGACCAATTTGGCAACGCCGTCACTCAGCCTGAAAGCTTTCAGAGCATTTTCTTTATCTGTGTGCTGTGGACCATCCGACTGTATTTTGTCTTTGTTATGTTAGCGTTTGCCCGCCAGGCTCTTCGATTATATGTTGCTATGCCTCGTCACACGCAACTACCCACCCACAGCCGCAACACCTCTATCGCCAGCATGGCGAGTGTCGCCGACATTGACCGCGAACCATTCTCACCATACAGCCCTGAAGGCCAAGGATGGCAAGGGAAGCTGGGTCGCGTCATGATCAGCGTCGGTAGAAACTACTGGCTTGGAGAAGAGGAAGATGGAAACGGGGATTGGGTGAATATGAGCCATCGATTCCGCCCCAGCGGGCATGGTAGCGAACTTCCGGGCGCCCTTGAGCGGGAGCGAAGGCGGCGATCAGGGACTGGACCCCCTAAGCCTTCTCAAGCTGCCGTTCAAGCGGCCTCTTTGCAGCAACCAGCGCGGGATTCGCTCCCAAGCCCACGGCTGACTGTCAAGGTGCAAGATTGGGATGAGGCTAGGTAGACTATGTCCATCCCGTCCAGTTCCCGCTCACCAGAGGACACGAAATGCTTGGATAAGAAGCCGCCGACGACAGAAAACATCACTCTCGCGTTTCAGCAATTTCATGCTACCTACACTGCATACTTGGTCTGCGCTTTTGGTTTTATATGCCGTGACGATATACATACTCGATCATCAGTCGGGCATCCGTTGTGTTAGGAGAGCTTTCGACAGATATTTGCCGTCTGCTATTCACGCCCGCTGCTCTCGGAAGGTGGAGGCGTTAGTTTGGGATTTATAGGGGTATGCCTTGGGCAGAGTTAACATCTCAGTATCAAAAACAACCTGAGTCGGTTGCTGGGGACCCTCTGGGCCCCAAGGTCCTAGAGTCTAGGACATGTACATGGATATGACTTGATACGGGTTTGATTTCTTTTGTACGGCGTTGGAATGGATCTACATCGTCCGTTATGGCCATGACATAGTTTGTATCTTAAATTGCATCGTTTGGACGTTATTTCTTTGTGCGGAACAAATATCCAAATTGAGACTGCATTCTTCCGGTGGGAAAAGCCGTGCTTTACCCGTCTATCTGCCCGCAGTCGGCTGGCGTGCTCAGGGCCGAGTCACGGGAACCCCGCACTTTGCTCAATTCGGTATGTTTGTCTTGAAGACGAAAGGGTGTTTGCATCGATGTCGTGATCTCACACCAATCAGTGATTCGCTGATCAAATCCCGATGGCGGAGAAATGCTCAAAAAGTCCCTGCGGACTGCGCTGAAGTTGGAGTCGACGAGCAATGAGGAGAAAAAACAGCCAGCCATAAAAAAAATATCGTTAGACGCCGGCGGTTTTGTCTTCTCCTTCTTTTCAACCACTCCTTCCCCATTGACCTGATTCTTTTCTCGGAGTCACCGTTTGCGGTGATATCCAATCTATTTGATTATACACCATCCCACTGTCTGTGACATCCCGCAGTGTGGCATTTGCCAATATGGCTCCTGTGACATCCGCTGGAGAGGCCGGTACGACTCCCCTAGTAGCAGGGTTTTCGACACAAATCATGATTGCTGTTCATGTCGCTTGTGGTATCTGCTTGGATTCATTCGCTAATTCTATCCAGTGGCAAGGATCGCCTACCAGGCCAGCGAGGTCGTCCTCTCCGTCCAGCCATCCCTCCAGTCCGATTCTTGGTTCACAAAAACCCTGAAGAGTTTGAAGGCTGCCGATGCCCGTAGCGTCGTTCCGGAAGGAGTTCCAGAGGTCAGTACTCTGGGCCGCTGGGTTCTAATGGGTTCTAATCTTGCTAGCAGGTCGTCTCCGTCCGATACAACGAGGACCCTTTCCTCTCTGCCTTCCACCCTCTACAGTCTGGCAAACTAGTGTCTGCTGTTACCAGCTCGTCTACACTCCTCACCTCGATCCCCCACCTCTACCGTCTCGCGAACTCTCCCGTCGTCATCCACGTTGCACTGGAACCCTACCCTTTCCCAGACTACTCCGCCATTAGTTCCATCCGGCAATGCGGTTTCACATTCTTGCACTCTGAGACATTGCAGGAGGCCCAGGATATTGCGTTGACCGCTCATGCTTTGGCTCGCAAGTCGGGCAAGGGTGTCATTCACTTCTTCGACCCCGCAAACTCGGCAAACGACGACGCCATCGAGCAGGAGGACGCACAGACTGTAAAGTCTATTTTGGACTTGAGCCGAAGCGCTGTCTCTCACTCCGAGGGACATGGTGTCGACACTCTTTACGCGGAGACAGGACGTGTTGCGACAATCTCTGATGAGACCGTGGAAAGCTCTACGGCTGCCCCGGTTGAGGAAACAGCCACGCCTACTCAGCCCTCTCAGACGCCGTCCAGCCGTAGCGTTGCCAACTCATCGGTTGGATCTTCAGAACGTGATAGCAGCGTTGACAGCCGCGCAACTAGCTCCGCTGCAACTACTGTGGATGGTTCCGTGCGACCTGTCAGTGCCACCGATATCTTCAGTTGGGCCAGCCAAATATGGAAGGCGTTGTCCGAAACCACCGGCCGTAACTATCGTGCCATCGAATACACTGGGCCCTCTGATGCCAAGTCGGCTATTTTCGTCTTTGGCTCTACCGGTGTCTTCGTCGACGTTCTCAGCAAGGAGGATGTTCCCGCTGAGCTCGCTAACATTGGATTGATCACCGCTCGTCTGTACCGTCCCTGGGTCGGTGCCGAGATTGCGAACTCAATTCCCCGTTCAATTGAGAAGATCGCGGTTCTTGAGCAGGTCCGGAAGACCACCAGATGGGGCCCTTCGTTCATGGACCTCCTCTCCAGCCTGACCCCCGCCGCTGTTGGAGGACGCAGCCCGCAAATTGTGGGCTATAGACTCGGCTACGTTGAGCCTTCCACTGCTGTCCAGGCCCTTCGCGGAATCATCCAAAACCTCAGCTCTCCTTCTCCTATTCAGAGTCTTGAAATCGGCAGTTCCAACGTTCCTACTCTCCAGACCCCTCTTGAGCAGCCGCGCATTGAGAACGCCTATTTGAAAATCCTGAACCAGCTTTTCGGTGAGCGGTTATACCTTGCGAACCAGCTGGGCTCGAACAACGCCGGAATCTCATCCACCATTGCGGCCAGCCCTGAGTACGGTTTCGGTTCTCTGATTGCTAGAAAGGAACACCGCCAGCGCTTCATCCGTGAGGTTGAGGCGGCTTCCAAGTCCAACAGCTTCGCAACTGACGTCGTTTCCAAATGGCTTGCCGACTGGGCTTTGAATGCGACTGACGCTACCAAGGCCAACAGGTTGGCGCCCGATGTCATTGCTCGTCTCAGCAACGACGGCTCTGCGCTCTCAAAGCAGCTACTGCAGACTAAGAAGCTGTTCTACAGTGAATCCCAGTGGCTCATTGGTTCCGACGCCTGGGCTTACGATCTTGGCAACTCTGGCGTTCATCACGTTCTTGCTTCTGGAGCGGACGTCAACATGCTCGTCATTGACTCTCAGCCTTACTCTGAGCGCGCCGCGGCAGACCCTACCCGCAGAAAGAAGGACATCGGTCTGTATGCTATGAACTTTGGCAACGCCTATGTCGCTTCCGTTGCTGTCTACAGCTCTTACACCCAGGTTCTTCAGGCCATGGCAGAGGCTGAGCAGTTCAAGGGCCCGTCCATCGTCGTCGCTTACCTCCCGTACAACCAGGAGAACGACTCCGCCCTCACCGTTCTTCAGGAAACCAAGAAGGCTGTTGACCTCGGTTACTGGCCGCTCTATCGCTGGAACCCCGCCAACGAGGACAAGGGCGAGCCCAAGTTCGCTCTGGACTCTGAGCGTGTCAAGCGCGAGTTGGAGGAGTTCCTCCGCCGGGACAACCAGCTTACCCAACTGATGAACCGCCAGCCCAAGTTCTCCTCTGTCCTCTCCGAGTCCTACGGTACTGAGGTCCGCGCTATCCAGAAGCGCAAGGCTAAGGACTCGTATGAGAAGCTGCTCGAAGGTCTCTTTGGTGCTCCTTTGACTATCCTCTTCGCGTCTGACGGTGGCAACGCCGCGACACTGGCCAAGCGACTGGGTAACCGTGGACGTGCCCGTGGGCTCAAGACCTTGGTCATGGCCATGGAGGACTACCCATTTGAGGACTTGCCCACCGAGGAGAACGTCGTCTTCATCACCAGCACCGCAGGCCAGGGAGAATTCCCACAGAACGGCCGTGCCTTGTGGGAATACGTGAAGAATACTGGTGACCTCGATCTGTCCACCATTAACTACTCCGTCTTCGGTCTCGGAGACAGCCACTACTGGCCCCGCAAGGAAGACAAGATCTACTACAACAAGCCCGCTAAGGACCTCGATGCTCGCATCGCTTTCCTCGGTGGACGCAAGCTTACAGACATTGGTCTCGGTGATGATCAGGATCCCGACGCTTTCCAGACCGGTTACTCCGAGTGGGAACCACGCATCTGGCAAGCACTGGGTGTCGACAAGGTTGAGGGTCTCCCTGAGGAGCCTGCTCCTCTTACAAACGAAGATATCAAGATCCAGTCCAACTACCTCCGTGGTACTATTGCTGAGGGCCTGCTCGACGAGAGCACTGGCGCTATCTCTGCTAGCGACCAGCAGTTGACCAAGTTCCACGGTACTTACATGCAAGACGACCGTGATGTTCGCGATGAGCGCAAGGCTCAGGGCCTTGAGCCTGCCTACAGCTTCATGATTCGTTGCCGTCTCCCCGGTGGTGTTGCTACTCCCTCTCAGTGGCTGCAGATGGATGCCATCAGCAGCGCTTATGGTAATGAGACCATGAAGCTCACCACCCGTCAGACCTTCCAGTTCCACGGTGTCGTTAAGCGCAATCTTCGTGGTGCTATGCGTGCGATCAACAAGGCTCTGATGACGACTATTGCTGCCTGTGGTGATGTCAACCGTAATGTCATGTGCAGTTCGCTGCCTGAGCTCTCCTACTATCACCGTGAAGTGCACGCCGTGTCCAAGAAGATCAGCGACCACCTGCTCCCTGCCACCACTGCCTATCACGAGATCTGGCTCCAGGATGAGAACGACAAGAAGGTCCAGGTCGCTGGAGATGCTGTTGTTGACCACGAGCCCCTGTACGGTCCTACCTATCTCCCTCGCAAGTTCAAGATTACCATTGCAATTCCTCCTCACAATGATACCGACGTATACGCTCACGATATTGGTCTCATCGCCATCAAGGGTGCCGATGGACACCTGGAAGGTTTCAACATCCTCGCTGGTGGTGGTATGGGTACCACCCACAACAACAAGAAGACGTACCCCCAGACTGGTCGCATGTTTGGTTACGTGCCAGCTGATCAAGCCCACATCGTCTGCGAGAAGATCATGCTTGTTCAGCGTGACTATGGTGACCGCAAGAACCGGAAGCACGCCCGTCTCAAGTACACTATTGACGATATGGGCGTCGAGGCGTACAAGGAGAAGGTCGAAGCTCTTCTTCCTAATGGTCTCCGCTTCGCCGAACCCCGTCCCTTCAAATTCGCTTCCAACGTCGACACCTTCGGCTGGCAAAAGGACGAGAACGGTCTCAACCACTTTACCTTCTTCATTGAGAACGGCCGTATTGAGGATACCGCTGACTTCCGCATGCGCACCGGTCTCCGCGAGCTCGCCTCTCTGGACAAGGGCGAGTTCCGCCTTACCGGCAACCAGCATTTGATCTTGTCCAACATAAAGGATGAGGATCTCCCTGCCATCAAAGAGCTGATGGCCAAATACAAGCTCGATAACACCTCCTTCAGCGGTCTCCGTCTGTCCTCCTCTGCGTGTGTCGCCTTCCCCACCTGCGGTCTGGCCATGGCCGAATCTGAGCGCTACCTCCCCGTCCTGATCTCCAAGCTTGAGTCCACTCTCGAGGAGGTTGGTCTTGCTCGCGACAGCATCGTCATGCGTATGACCGGTTGCCCCAACGGTTGCGCCCGTCCCTGGCTCGCTGAGGTCGCTTTCGTCGGTAAAGCGTACGGTGCGTACAACATGTACCTGGGTGGTGGCTACCATGGACAGCGCCTGAACAAGCTGTACCGCTCCTCAATCAAGGAGGACGAGATCCTCGACATCATGAAGCCGCTGCTCAAACGCTACGCCCTTGAGCGCAACACTGACGGCGAGGAGCCCGAGCGCTTTGGCGATTGGTTGATCCGTGCTGGCGTCATCAAGGAGACTACTGATGGTCGCAACTTCCACGAGGGGGTAAGTCTAATTCCTTAAGTTCGGCTCCCTTCATGTGCTAACAATGTCTCTAGGTTGCTGAGGAGGAAGACGAGGAGTAAACGAACGACTGCTCGCTTGTTAAAAAATACTTACGGCTCTTGTCTCATTTATTGCTGCATGTCCTTACGATTGCCATGTTTGTTCTTTGTTCCTGTTGCAGGTTTAGATTATGGAATTCCCTATTTGTTTTGGTGACGATCTGACTTGCTTGGATACCGGTATACCATGATTTTCCACAATGCTCTAGTCATTATTATGATGATCTTGTATAATGTTTGGCTGTCCCGTTCATACTTTCATATCTTCACCGAGGAGTCCAGTTCTTCCTGGTCATCCCTAGTATCGAGCTGAGCAAGAACATCGCAGTTGGACTTTCTGAGTCCGGTAATAGTGCAGTACCTCAGTCGGTAACTTTTGGGCCCTGAAATGACCAGTTATGACCGTGCCTACTCGTATATCAAGCCGCCGTGCCTTTGTCCTTGGCCCAGTGGGCAGCGAAGTGATTAGAACAAGGTCAATGTTAATCTGGATGGGACGGATTTAGGATGAAAGCAAGCAAACTTACGCGGCGACCGAGATGGAGTCAGCTTTTCCGGCTTTACGCCGAGTATTTGTTCTAGATTCATGTTCGTAGATTCTATTACATATGTTAAACATGCTTGATAGAGGGCCTTGAGCTGGAAGAGAAGTGGAAGGGTCAGGCAGATTAAGCATTGCCAGAGACCCCAGCTAAGTCGGCGAAAGCACTGGTTTACGCTGCCTGGATTGGTAGTGACGGCAGTTGACCTGATTTCTTGAATTCGCTACCGAATGCAACTGAATAGCCACCTTCATTCGGCGAATAGTTATCCCAATAATACTATTCAAACCGAAGAAGTGCTTTCACCGTCGCTTGGTGCGCCATGTGCGCAGCATTTAAACGCGGCCGTTCGACAGACCTGCATATCGGCCTCTTCATCGACGTTCTACCCCGCCAGTTTGGTACCTGTATGGACAATATTGGTCACAGGTAGATTCAAAACCTGAGTCGTGATCACGGTGGTAATGTTCTCTGCATGCTTCATCTTCCATGCCTGCTTCTCGCAGCCAATTTCTCCTCGGCTTGGTTCTTCGGCGTTCAGCAACATGACAAAGGTTGGTTTCCCCTCTGGCTCAAGGCAAGGAAGTCGTGAGGCACTGCTGTCTAGCTATGAGATTCTTGGATTCGCGAATAGTGGGCAATGTTATGGACGCCGGGGATTCGGCGACGAAATTAAGACGAAACCGGAATAACTAGGAAGGGGAAGGAATAATGAAGCCGACAGGGCTAGCAACAGTCAATACACGTTCTCGTCTTCATTGCCAGGTTCGCCTTTGAATGCCGACACCCTCGTCTAGAAGGAGGCTGGTTTGATGTTCCAGCCCAGCGCTTCGACGGCCAGCCGCGATGTTTCTGCGCGATGCATTTGTTCGAGACACAAAGGAAATCTCAGATAAACGAGAGATCAAACACCAACACAGTCAAGTGAGCCAGGGATATCGCTTCGACGGCAATAAGAGGAATATCCAGTCGGTGTGAGTCCGTCCGGGGAGCTATTGGATTCGACAAACGTTGGAAGGTTGTGAATTAGGGCTAGACTTTACGTAGCCATTTCACCCGCCCTATTTCCAAAGGAGTGAACCTGTTTTTTTTACTTTCGCAACAGTCAATAAAAAGGTAATAGTCGTCAGAAAGCTAGGTAAAAGGGCCATTCATCTACTTCTGAATTGACAGTATATTCCATGAAAATGACCTCTTAGTCGGACCCCTTGCCTATAAATACCCGGCCATCGCCCGTCCTACCTCGACGACTCCCTCTATATTCTTGCTCCTACACTCTAGCTTGTCCCTGACTAGGGATTTAATCCCTGACTGGGAGGGTTGGATGCATCATTATATGCACTTTCTTGTGCATAATATTCAAGTGATTATTATACTTTTTGGAACCCAGATAAGACTAGCATTCTATACACATATCGAGGAGTGCTAACCTTTCTCAATAACGGTTTGCTGTATTGCCCTTGGGCTCCCAGGCACCTTCCACCATTATGTTGCTAGCATCTCGGTAGCTGATTTGCTTCGCGCATAAGACCGATGGGTCAGATAGTAGGGGAATTCCAGATCACTCCTATTGTGAGAAACTTCTATCTAGCCAACTTTCCAAAACAATGCCAATGCGGTTGCAAGTGAAGAAGTCAGCAATCAGATCATGTTTTCTCCCCTAATCTGCATCCAAAACAGCATTATTCTGTTGTTGACTCTCCTATCCCAGCAAGTAAATCAGAAAACACGGTTGATACATCTCAGCTCTAAACTGCCGATCTTTTTAAATAAGCCATGGTATAACAGGCATTTAAATCCTGCATAAGCTGGTAAATTCCTGCTTACAAGGACTGCTTAGTTTAAGCTTGGACTAAACTACACAATCCATTAAAAGTATTTACCGCTAGATATAAGAATATTAAAAGTAAAGCCTGAACAGAGATATACATTTATATAAAAGGCTCTGGGAAAGTACATGCATTGATCAGGAAAGGCAGTATACCTATCATGGCCCTATGGCGAAATCTTGGGGAGGATGAGAATGGTTTCTCATTGATGTTAGGTGGGAAGCTTTTAACCCCGCTAGCTGGCTAAGACTATTGCATAACCATACCGAGCCTCCCAGAATCGTGCAACAGAAACAGACAATAAGATACGTACATATAGTCGCTCATCCTAAGCACAGTGCTTAGGATAGGGGTGAGAGCAAGGCACATAACAATACCTTCCATCAAAGCTATTCAAACTATAAGTACAAGAGACTGCACAAATGGCTGCGTGACTAAAAAGTTTACCTGTAAGCTAAATACATGATAACTAGATAGAGGCGCAGGAACAGTACTTGTTAATACTTAAGTAATGGTTAAAGGTGGTTCCAGCGTTCGGCACGGCATGCTCTAGGATGGCTATTAAAAATAAGATTAAGGAATTTATATAATACTACTAGCAGGGATAGAGGGGCAAAGATAACCCAAATTCTAGAAGCTAGAAGCCCAGGAGAGCTACCTTTATATAGTAGTAGACTTCCTCCTCAGCCACATTATGCTTCTTTGTGGAGAGTCATGCCGCTCTTTTTGAAGCCTGACCTTTTTACTATCCCTTGATCAAATGAAGGACCTACACCCATTTGGTCGATGATCATGATCACCAATCGGGGGTCAACAGCTTGCACCCTAAGTACACACCCATGTCGGACAACAATTGCTGGCTCAACCTGGAGTGCCCGTACCATTTATACGCAGCAGTATATCTGCACAGCAATTAGAGCAATATCAGCTATTATATATCAATGCCCTGTTGATCTAATACCGCGCGAACCGTTGTGGGGAGAGAAGGTGTGTTGAAAGGGGATGGCCGTGGTCCAGGTCGTGCAAGCCCTGCTTGTATTCGTCGACGAGATCGACTGGCGTGCTGTTTTCGTCGTCGGTATCAACCCCTCACGTATAGGATAAAGAGGTACCCGCACATGTCTTGTGCACGGTTAAACATGGGCGTTGCGGAGAGGATCCAGAGATGGTCTGCGGCTAGCCCGGCAACAGACTGATGGAAGCGCGTCGCGTTGCGATGGTCTTTAATACATGGCCCTCATCACAGATCACGCGCGGAATAGCTTTGGCTCAGCCTTGTCTAAACTGCCACTCTAAACAAGCTATGTACCTGATTACAGAATACTGCCATGTTCCAGGTATATTTAGCAAAGCTTGTACTGTTTGCAAATAGCCTGACAATACAAGGCAAAATTCTGCACAAAACGCATAATAGGAGATTATAAAGAAAGATGCGATTGATCTACTCCAGGTAAATGGCATGATGCATGAATAGGTAGATTAATATTATTAACTTAGACCCAGAGCCAGGCAAACAGGCAAATCCAATCAACTTGGATATGGAGGAAGGAGATGATGACGGCGTAATAATGGCAACAATAATAATGGCAGCAATAATAATGACAACAATAACAATGACAGTGACAACAGCAATCATGGTGATGATGGTAATGACAGTGTCGACGAGGGTACTATCGGCCCTATCACCGGGATCGGGCTCAGTCCCGTTGAGTATACTGTCGTGGTGGTCGTGGACAATGCCTGTCGACGCATGCGGCATCACCACCCCGCTCCCAGCACCCCCATCACCAGATTCGGGCTTCGGTCCGTCGAGAAGTCTATCGCTGTGGTCGTGGACAATACCAATGGACGCAGGCGGCGTCACGCCCCGTCTCCGGATCCGATCGATGACAACGACGTCCCTGCACCGTCGACCCGAGGAAAGCGCGCGCGCGCGGCGCCGTGAGGACGCCCGACAGGGGATGTGAGTTGGCTTCAGGGCCCTGGGAGCTGACCAAATGCTAATTTGACTGGCAGGCGTCCGTACAGGCTGCGGCCGAAGTACACGAGCCCAACCTGATCGTGGCAGCCCGCCCATGCGTCCGCTGTGTCAAGAACATGTTCATTCTCGACAAGGCGACAGGGAAGGTCGTGGGCCCCGCGGCTGCCTGCTGAAACGGCGCAGGGCCAAGCATTGCACCCGATGCGCCGAGAGGAATAAGAAGTGTGTCCTGCTCCGAGCATCGTTGGTGGGACGCGCGTTGGCCCTCGCCCGGATGCGCCAGACCCGGGAAGCCGCACACACACCAGACCCTTGAATTCCGGTTCGAGATTGAGGTGGAGCCCAAGAAGGCCGAAGAAAGGAAGGAGAAGGCCACGGTGCCGGTAGCAGGCGGGTGTGGTGCAGGAGGGCGTGGCGCCAGGTACAGCTCTCCATGCTGTACCACACCTTCCAGCTGCGCAACGAGGCCCACGAGGTGAAGAACTTCGCCTCCGTGCCAGCATCTGAGATGCTGGTCAGCCTTGACAAGTTTAAGAACACCATCGCGGGAGTCTGAGCGTGAAGCCGCTTGCGCCCACTGGTGTTGTCAACCATGACCGCGAAGCTCTTCTCGACTGGGCGCAGCCCAATGCCGGTGATACGGGCACCAGCATCCTCATTTTCGCTGTTGTCTTCGTTGTTGTCGTTACGGCTTGCCTTCGTCGCCCGATTTGGCGTCTCCCACGGACTCCTCGAGTGGTCTGGGTGCAGGGGCGAGGCCAGGCTGGGGTTTGCAATCGGGCTCGGGAGCTCGTCCGAAGCCCACACCCTCTGCCCCCTATATCGTCGATGGCGTCTGCGCTTCGTTTCTGCGCAGAGCAGGGCTTGGGTGTACCCGGGCGGACTTGCAGGGCTTGTCAATTCGTTCGCCAGGTGGCGGCTGGGCGTTTGCGGTGCTGATGTGGCCAAAGTGAATCCGGTGCAGTGATGGGCTGCCAACGGGTGTCAGAAGGAGTCCATGTTTAGGATTCTGAATATATGCGTCAGAACGGTTTTTTTGAATGTTCTGGTTGGCTTACCGTCTCATATACTATCTATATATGGATATGGTGCCGGTATCTCAGCCCTATTGCCCGCTGTATTGATAGAACCAGCCGGTGAGTTCATTGCTTGAGACGGTGACAGACGACATGATGGGCGCGACTTTTCAGCAGGACTTGCACTGGCCGTTATCTCCGTTCCTGAACTGTCTGGTATCAGGAGATCAGTATGGCGTTGAGCAAGCAATTGAACTCTCAATGGTCATGATGCGCATGGCGGCAATGTCAGATCTGATCAGCCCGAGGGGCAGCAGGGCGGGATTGACGGCGTGGCCCATGTCGCGCATGAGACAGACGAGCTCCAGGATGACAGGGAGGCAGTGGTATTCCTGGCACGCCTTGAGGCAGCCCTTGTACGCGAGCATCATGACGCCCATACGGAACCGGCTTAGGCAGCTACATTGTTAGATCCCTGACTCTCTAAGAGACTTATGTCTCTTCCACCGCATAGCACCCTCAGACAGATGGTTATACAGAATATGTATTCTGGTAGTCATGACAATAACGCACCATTACTTAGTGTTACCAAGCTGCAACGTTATTAGGAGCACCTCCTTCCTCCTACCCAAGCAGCATTAAACAGCCCAAAGAAGACCTTGACCAGATTATCGATCAACACCTTTGTTAACCATGGAACTTACTCGCTGGATATAAGACCAAACCGTTGCCCTCTGCCAGGATGCTTAGAAGGCATTAGCATACGCCGCCATTTACATGGAAGAGCAGTATAACAAGCATCACCAACCCATGCATTTTGAAAAGGGCAAGAGATCCTGTTACAGTCCTATAACGGATACAACATACCATACAACATACCAGCCCAAGCGCCTCAGCCAGGAACCAGGCCAACAATTTGCCGGACCATTCAAAGTACTACAACGTGCTAGCAAAGGTACTTATAAGTTGGACTCCCCCTTAAGCTCAAGATGCACCCGGTGACCCCGTCTCGCAGCTCGAGCCTTTCATGGGGATCCTTGCGGACGAGGGCCTGATAATGAAGACTTTCCGGATGCTGACAATCATTATGAGGTAGGGCGTATTATTGAACGCAAGGTACTATTGGTCAGACGTAAAAAAAAAAACCAATTGTTAAATACCCGTACGATAGAAGGGTTACGACAACAAGGATTATACTGACAGATTGACCACACCGATGCTGCGCTAGACGAACTCGCTGCCCTCCAAGCCGACGCTTGCGACGAACCAACTGCCGATGGGAGTTGCATCTCGACGGCAACACGAACGGCAACAAGTCCGCTCCAAAGAGCCCACCACGAAACCATCGACAACACTGTTCCCAGTTCGAGGGTCGGCAGGGCGACCGGCGTCGACGCGGCGAACCCGGTGCTGGAAATTGCGGGCGACCAGAAGACCGTGCTGAAGCTGTGGCAGGTCAATGGCGTGGATGCTGTCGCAGGAGGCTAGCCCGGTGAAGGGCGGCATCCTAGCCAACGGATATGGTCTGGGAAAGACGATGCAGGCACTCACGCTGATCCACGCTCCGCAACCCGCCTGGCCCTGACGACCAGCCCTATCGGCTGACCTTGATCCTGTGTCCAGCGAGCCTGATGGACACCTGGTTCGCCGAGATCGCACATGGTTCGGCAGCTTGCTTCCAGTGCGGATCTTTCACCGGAACCGAGAACATACCTCAGACGAACTGGGGGGAGCAGAGGGGCTGTTTGAGAACTACGATAAACATCATCTTTTGTAGTTATTCCTGACTGGCGCCGAGGTCAGCTTTTTCTCTCGGAGGCACTTTGGCGCCGTATGGCATGCCTATCAAGGACGTACCCTATTGTAAAACAGTCGGACGTCTGGGCAGAATAACAATTGATCTTATTAGCCATAGCTTCAGAGAAACAATCAATTGATCATACCTCATATTTTGATCGAACATTGCGCAATTGCAATACGTTCTGTACACATCTAGCTGGTACCTTAAAAATAAAATAACAAGTCTGGCAAACCCTCGGCATACATGTCTATAGTGCTTAGTACTAGGTTACGAGAGGGCGCTATGAAAACTAGAAGTAGGGAAAAGTGCTGCAGAACAGCTTCCTACCAGTAATACCCAAGCACCACCTTCAGCGACAATAAGATATATTATGCCCGCAATAATAGGATTACCATAGATCATTGTGCAGACTGGTCGCTCGCCTATGGGCGACCAAATATGTGAGCTCAGACAGTAAATGACAATATGAAGGCTTGACCGGTATATATGCACTGCCGCTAGGTGCAGCTAGAGCGAGTCGGTAATTTCCCCAAAGAGGCAATGATCTAGATCGCTCAGGACTGTTACTATCTGCAAGACATGCGAGCTCCATCGGGCGTATCAGCTCAGGGCAGTGCCGAGTTTCGATGTCATTCTCCCATCGAGTATATATATACCTTTTGTAATTGTCCGGAACGTCCTGAGGACTGCACGGTCACCGGCAAGAACTATTATAAAAGCAAAGCTCTACAAGCAATTTTATGAGCTACTACAGTTATCAGAGGAGATTCCGAGAACAAATATGGATTATATTTGCGTAGTGGTATGCTCTTGCGACTCAAAACATAGCTATGGACAGGGACATAGAACAAATAATTAATATTTTATGATAGGTAACCTGTACTCCAACAAGTAGCCGGGCTAGCTCAATCGGCAGAGCGTGAGACTCTTAATCTCAAGGTTGGGGGTTCGACCCCCCCGTTCGGCTTACTTTTTGCTCTTGCCACAATCCACAGGGCCTCAAGTGTTGGTTGTGGTTGTGAAGATTTTTGCGGCTCCTAGTGGAACCCTCGAATGGCACGGTAATGAGACCCACTTCAGCCCTAACAAGGCAGCCCTGGGTAGCCTCCTTTCACAAGATAAAAACCCTCAACCGCTACCCAATCGCTTGTAGCCTATATAGACAGAGATCGTCTGAGTCCTTCCATGCATAGTTGTAGTTTGCGGGCTAGGATGGCCACGATGTGGCTGGATGCGATCTCCGTCCCCTTTTTCATCCTGCGTTCGACCATAACCGCCTCGCAGCGCGACCAGGCCAAGGACACCTTCCAGGACCGCGTCGCGAACTGCAACGTTCTCGTGCTACCTATGCTGTCGTTGCCCTCGGGCTCAGCCTCAGAACGCCTGCGTACGGGTCGTGCTCCTAGAGCCGGCCCATAATCTGATAACCCTGCTCCAGGCAGCTCATCATCGTCGGGGATGGTAAAAGTCCAACCACAAAAGCCGGGTACGGAGCTGTCCCAGGAGGTTGCGCAGTCGCTGGTTAGAAAAGGGGCCAGTGATCTGGGATTCACGGTTGCTCCTCTTGCTCGAGGCCTGCCGGTTGATCTCCATGTCGGCCACCGTCACCAGCATGCTGGCTGCGATCTCTCCTGGATCAGCTCGGCGCGGTTGGCCGCGAGATGCTGCCGCACGCGCGCCTTCTGCCGCTGCTGCAGCGGTTTCAACTGCGCATGCAGCTGTGTATCCTTCCTTTCATGAAATTCTCTATCCCCGGACGTGCTGACTCTTCCAAATTGGAAAGGGCTTGGGCTACCGCGGCAAGGGAAGAATAAAGTAGTTGATTTCGTATAGGGACATGAAACAGCGGGTATGGGAACGACTGCGGCAAAGTGAGGCCAGTAACGCTTGTTTGACAAAGTCCCAGGGCCGTCGAAACTGTACCTGTAGCGCTCAGTCCTTTAAGTAAGAGAGCAGACGCAATAACTTCTGAACCCGATAGAAATGCCAGTCGTCTGCCGAGGTATCCCAAGCGGGCGGAAGGACGTGAGCAAGCTCACGACGGCGGGCGGCACAAAACAACTCATATTCAACCTTCTTTGCCTGCAAAGCATTAGCAATGATCGGACAAGTCACAAGCGCAAAACAAGCTTACCGCATGGTCCCGTTTGTTCCCTGTGATACCATGGGCTTTTCAGTGAGCCATCTCGACATTATTAAAAGCCAGACACAAGGTCTTCATGGCCTCGTTAATGACAGGGATGACTTCACCAGCCCAAACCTCCACACCGTCCTATCGGCCTCCCGGAAACCAGCATACCAATCAAGGATCGCAGAGAGATCAGCAGCACTACCAAGCATTCCTACAGCAGTCTATAGTACTGTTAACAGAGAGCTAAACAAGACTTAGTAAAACCTACACTTAGGCACAGAGCATTGCAAGCAGAGCACCAAAGGATTGACTTCTTCGCATCAAGCTCACATTCAATCTCAAAAGGAGCCCTCTCCGCGGGTTCGAAGCTTCTAATGCTGGTGCAAAAACAATCGAGACACCAAACAAGCTTAGGCCTCAATACCAAAACAGTTATGGCCCTACGAGCTTTCCGCAACATTATTATGAGGGATTGTATAGTTGAAAGTGCAATGATAGTCAAGAACACGAAGAATAGCTGAAGAAGAGATAGGTAATTAAAGCCGAGGCCTTGTTGTAGAAGATTTGTTATGTTGCAGAAACTTGCTCATATTAATACTGCCGTCATGGCAACAAAGGCCATGATAAATGAACAATACCATGGAGGCAAAACAATGGACATTACCTTGACATATGATACTGAATCATGACGCATAAGGACAAATATCGACTGAGGACAGTCGATCTAAGGAGACGGGGCATAGTTGTTACGGACCCTGTTGGGATTTGATAAGAAGGGTCAGGTGCCTCAGGCAGACAATCATGGTAGATACAATCAAGATCCAAGGGATCCTTCTCTGGGAGATACTACCTTGGCGGAGCCGTCGGGATCAGCCGCCATTTTTGGACAAGGCTTTGGTGTGATGTTGCTACCAGGTTACGTGCATACAGCTCTATAGATGTATTAAGAGCCGAGGGGGATTCCCCTGGCTGGAAGGATCCCCAAGGTTTAGTTGTTGATTACACTGGGTAATCGCCCTCCAATCGTTAATTCTACATGGTGTTGGAATCCTTACCTGGTTAACAGGCTGATCTATCCTGGCAAAGTAGATCCCTAACAATTAACAGTGATTAACCGGCAGCTTATAAGCCAACAAAGGATCTTTTCAAAACCATTGAAATGGCGCCCGCTCTCGGTGTGCATTAATCGCTATTGAAAAGAGAGGGTTCTGGTTACATGCAGTTATACTGAATAAACTAGTGTATGAACAATCTGCAAGATGGAGATGGGGCTTTGTGTCAGTCGTGATCTAAGGCTCTCCGTTAGCCTCATGTACTGTGCACAGTTTGAGTAGAGTGATCTAGGAATACGATTGAAAAAATATAGTTCCAACCTTCTTACTGTTTTCTTTAAACGGCGTCGAATAGTGTCCCTGCTTTTGCTCGTGCCCTAGTGCTGATATGATGCTCTCTTATAGGTCTGGACCACGGGTAAGAAGAAAGCTGAGTGTACGACACTCATTATTGTTTTCTGACTCTTAGTCAGCATAAAATCCGGCAGGATGGCCGAGCGGTTAAGGCGTTAGATTAGAAATCTAATCCCTTCGGGGTCCAGAGTTCGAATCTCTGTCCTGTCGATTTTTTTATGTGAAATCCTATTTTCCTTCTAAATCTGAAGAATATTGCGGCAGCTGGGCTACGGAAATCCTGAGATAAGGCCATATGCATTTTGGGAATTGCTTTTTAGCCAAGGTCGTTGGTCAATTTTGCTCTCCAGCATGGTATCCATCAACCCTACCTGAACACCCTGCTCCAATAAGCCGTCTTTGAATTGTTGCAATGCAGGCCGTCGGCTCGCCAGACTAGAGACTCTGCGAGAGTGAAGGAAGATTGGTTAGAAAAAAATAATCCGCTGTAGTCCTTATTGCCACTCCCATCAGGACAGGATGTAGTGGTTAAGCCTGAAGCGACATAGGTAATATATAGTCCACACCTGGATTCTTGCACAGCAGAAGTCTCAACAAAGAGTTAAACTGCACATATTATATGCTCAGCGGAGTCCAGTACGCGCCTTGCTTAATAATAGAGTCAGCTTCTGATTGAACGGGGAAGGGGCCCGAGGGGAAAACACCTTGTTGTTTCAATCGGAGACGTGAATGGTTTAGGGGCAGTTGGAGCAGGACACTACCGGACAAGACAGGCTGGGGCGGCTTGGTAGGATATTTTACGAACTGCAGCCCAGCGGTATATATATGGACTACGTGTACAATGGAGATGTGGGAGAGTTGTTGGAATATCGGGTACGAACAAGCTACTGTACATCTCAGAGATCTAATGCAGATAGCTCAAAACCAGCCCGAACTACCATTTCTATCTCATCAATCCGTAACTCTATTTAATCCTGAGCCATACAGAGTACCCCTTAATCGGTTTCTTCCTCCCTCAGCCCTAACTCTTCTGGCTACTTAAACAGCCAGCGTAACCTCCCCGTCCTCAACATAAACTCCACTCCAATACCAGCTCTCCTCTCCACCATCGACCCCATTGTCAAGCCTCAGCACGCCAACATGCCAATCCTGCGAATTGCTCGACGCAGACGCACTGACGGCTTGAACAACAAGTTCCAGATCATCCCCGCCAGTCGAGGTATAGAGCTCCACGCTTCCGCCGTCGAAATCAATTCCGTACGCAAAATTGTACCAGACACCCGCTTCCAGCGCGGTCGACCACTGTGCCGCGCTGTTGGCATAGAAGGTCAAGCTCGAAGCGGTGTCGGACGACCCGCCGTACTTGAGTTCGGTGAAATGGCTCTATCGGGCGATATTAGCATGTCTTTCACCTTGTGTGGCCGCTAAGCGAAAGGTGCAGGTACCTCGAAAAACGCAATCTGGTGCTCCAGCTCCACGTTCGGAAGCCCGTCCTGATCTACACTCAAACTAAAGTGGTAGTACTTCTTGCCGGATCCAATATCAACACCGCTCTCGACTTGCGGGATGAGTTCTGTGCGCATCATGGTTTGTCCGTTCCATGACGCCGTGTTATCGAGTGTTGTCTTGAGACCCTGTGCCTCATCGAGCGTCGAGTTGGGGTTCTTGTACTCGGTCGAGAGGGAGAGGTAGTGCGCTGTTTCCTCGGAACCGTGGATGTACCATTGGTATGGGGGGATTTGTGAGGACCAGGACCCTTTGGGATAGTCATGTTAGCTCAGAAGAGAGAGAAGAAAGCACAGGAGAAGGTACGGAGGGAAGGTACATTTGTCAAAGTCGGCGACGGTATAACTCTCGTTGAACAGGCCGCTCCAGACGGTAGCTGCTGAGGCGAGGGGTGTCAACGTTGAGAGCAGGGGGAGGATCGAGGTGGATTTCATTTTCAGCGACTGATAGATTGACTGCTTGGCTTCCTTGTTTTGAGGCGATTTCAAGGTTGAAGATGGGGTTTTATAGCTGGTGGGAAATATGCGTGTTTCATCGTGTTTCATGTAGATCGCTCCAGCTGTCCGTCTCCTTCTCCTTCCGCGGCGGATCTAGCACGGATCCGTGGCGGGGATGAGGCCGGTAGGATGCGAATGATATGTTTGACAGGTGTTTATTGTAGATTAAGCCTTGTCTACTTCGTACAAGAGTTCTTCTGAGTTGCTTCATCTTATATCACATATAGAGCATATATACTCCACGAATACTAATTTGTCTTCACCGCTACAGGACTATGTCATAGAACGAGATGGTACTTGCCTTCGCATTCTGATATATAGCTCTAGAGCAGAATTATTGTCATTGCTGTTGGGCTTCAATTGCTTCCTTTAATTCCATTGCCATAGACTCCATTGATCTCTTCAACCCTCCAGGACTTTTTTCTTGTCAAAGGTTCATTTCAGTGCAGATAAACTCTCAGTCGAAATTCCTCTAACTACCGGGTATTCACTGTAGATCGCGGTATCTACTCCGTTGCTTCTGCCTCCTTCAAGATGGGTCTGTGATTCGAGACAATTCGGAGGTTCCTCCGTTGCGGGCCGGGGAGGCCTGTGACGATCCTCACTAATCCGGAACGGCGTAGAGGACATTCATCTTAGCGCCCATAAGCACAATTTGGCAACATTCAATTCACCTAGCGCCCTTCAACCTCTATACAGTGCTAAGGCTGAATGCTGAAGAAACTGGAGGGATGTTGGCTGGTACTGTGTAATGGTGCGGGGAAGGCAAATGTTCTAGGGCTGAGTAAAGCAGGTGATCTCTGTACGGATTCTATTCCTATCGGAATCAGACGGCCACGTTAGATGGAAATCCAAGTAGAGTACATACATGAAACAGTCGTACGGTCACAGGGTCAACATTATATAACTGACTATCCTAGCAGCGAAAGCAATAAGATATCCATTACTCATGACCATGACATTAACCATATCTCTCTGCCTTATCGCAACATACGTAGTCCAGCAAGTCTCCATCTTAATCCAACAGCCCCTGCCCTTTCTTCAGACGTAGACACTACCAACTCTCCGGTCCAAACTTCACCCCGGTCACCTGCACAGCCGTCCCCGCCGCATCCATCGTATTCGCCGCAATGTTCGTCCCCCACCAGGACGGGAACTCCGTCTTGGTCAAGTTCAGGGTAAGGAAGATCAAAATGGTGCACAGAGCAAGGCCCACATCTAGACCGGCGGAGAGAACATAGTTGTACTGCATCCACCAGCCGCGCCAACGGTCGCGGATCCACTTGTTGAAGATGAAGCCGACAATGCCCCAGGACAGATAATTGAGCGGAGTAGCAGGAGGGATAAGGCTAGATCCACCGAAGATGATGGGCGCATTGAGCAGGCGCACGTAGCGGGCGTACTTGGTGTTCCGGAGAAGCTTGGCTGCGACGAAGATGGCGACGGGGAGGGCGGCACCGGCAAGCCAGAACCATTGGAGACTAGCGTAGAGTTGGCCAGGAGAGAACATCCGGGCGGGGCCAATGGTGCCCCAGATGATGGAGGCGTTGAAGAAGACGCGGCCGTTGGGGCAGGTGTAACGGTTCGGCTGATCGAGAGTGCAGACGTTCGAAATGGCGCCGAGAGCCCAGTTCATGACGCAGACCTGGACGATCGATGACCACAGGCAAGATATCATCTGCGCGGCAAAGGTCACCCGCGGAGGAATCTTCATGTAGTGGCCGAGTTTCATGTCCTGGCAGAAGTAAAGGCCCTGGTACATGCTGATGTACCCATAAGTTTTGAAGAGCATCATTGCCATCGGGCGGCCAGGCTGCATGTACCCAATTACAAACTCGGTAATAACGTTGAGACCGATCTGAATGTTGGTCGAGGCTTGGATAATCCCGCAAGGCACGAACCAGACGGCACCCATGATCAGGGCAATGAAAAAAGCCCACCAGCTGAGATGGGTCGGGTAGCCAAGTGTGACACCAAGCGCCATTCCGATCATGATAAGTGTGATAGCGCCATACCACCATAACGGAACAGGCTTGAATCGAGCCATGAGCCGTGCATGGACATCCTCGTCCTCGTGACCGATTTGACGGAACCGCACCCAGATGTCTTTTCCGTGGAACAGGATGGCATGGATAAGCACAGCAATGATGGTGGCAAAGGACAGCCCATAGGCGAGAGAGAAGGTGGTCGATAGGAATAGAGGAGAGTAAGCTTCGTACTTGGCCTTGTCCAGGGTCATCTGCGGAGTAAGGATACGCGTAACATTGTAGACTTGACCCGTGTTGTCGTAGCTGCTTGAGTCGCTGATGGGCAGGTACTTGGCCCAATGGGTGCCAGTGTAGTGCAGAGCCGGGGTGACGACCCAGAAAAAGATGAACATGCCCAGCAGAGTGTTAGCAATTCCGTGCCAGGGCGCGATGAGCGGGCTGAAGTTGAATCCCGAAACCTGAGTCCAGTCAAAAGTCATGGGAATCAGCGAAAGGCCGGTCCAGCCGCCGAACAACTGATTGATGACCACGTTGTTCGGCTTGATCCAAGTCACCCAGGCAAAGACGCTCAGGAACGGGGCAATGTATCCCGGGAACCAATACCAAAGAAAAGACCCAATCAGACAGTACAGAAACATACGGTACTTGCCAATCGTCCAGCCAGAGACTTTGCTTGGGTCAGGCTGGCTTCTGTCATGGAGCGCGTTGAAAAGCGCACTGTTGATCAGCGTCGACGGCCAGATCATTGCAGCCGGAGTAACCAAGAACCGGTGGAAGAAGCCGGCCATTCCAAAGCCCAGCATCTGGGTCGAGATGCACATGAAGATCTCAAACGCCCAGTCAAAGCGTTGCTTGTAGAAGGCGCGCTGGGCGAGCAGAACATCGGTCGCGTAGGCCGCACCACCGCCAAAGGTGGCATTGGCCATGATGACCGCAACAGCATGCTCCTTCTTGCTGTAAGGTCCAGGATTCAAATTGACACTCATTCCAAAGATCCTGATTGTCTTATGGGGCATGACCTTGGCCCACGCAACACCGATAGGGTAGGCGACGACCTGGGCGACGTACGACGGAATGATGATGTACGGCTGGCGCATGGAGAAGAGCATGTTGAGCGCAGACCCGACTGTAGCTAGGAACATGCCAATGGCCCAGGCGCGGAAGGTGTTGGAGTGGTCGCCCTCGTCGATATTAGGCACGGCCGCGCGCACTTCCGGGTAGGGGGAGTTTTCGAGAAGACTAACGACGATGGACTGGCGCCTGTCCTTGTCGGGTGCGTGAAGGGCATCGTTGACCTCGTCAACGACTTCGTCGGGAAGGTTGGGGTCCCAATGGTGGTGCTCTTTCAAGTGCTTAAGCTGCTCGACTATGTCGAGGCCAGCGGAAACGGAAGGGGCATCGTCACTGGGGACGGAGTCGTTTGCGGAGGTTATACGGACAGGCGTATCTTTCTCCATGCTGGCTCAAATGAACTCGTGATGAGTTCAAGAGTTGAGCACTCAATGGGATGGAGATGGTAGGAGAGGAGGATAGGCGGTGGGTGAGGAGAAAAGGGCAAGTGTTACAGCAGACCAGGGAGGACGGCACCCTTTTGACTGTCCGCACCTTATCTGTCTGGCCAGGTAAGTCGCATCCATTTCAGCAATTATCACCTGAACAATTATTAACTAACCATTGTTATCAACGAGATAGAGGGAATAAATGGTACCTCCTCTCTAATCGGCTGGCGTAGCATGGCGCGCCGTTATCTGCGACTGCTCTGCTTCTCCTGAAAACGACTGCGGCCGGCTCCCTTCTCCTCATCTAGCATAGACGTCTCTTGTCCTATCAGCACAGTCCATCAGTCCGAGACAGTTTATTTTCCGATCACAGTCGCACGACCCCGCCCTATAGGTTACCTTTGGCCAAACCCCAGATACAACTCGAGTCCAAGTCCAAGCGGCGACCGCACAAGGAGAAGGGGTATCGGATCTCTTTCCTGGTTGGTACTAACTCTTATCTGGGCGGGAACGGCACAATCTTAGCACGAGCAGTCTCATGATGATTGCGCCCAGTCTGCAACGTTGGCAGCGGTGCTTGTTTCTGTGCTTGTGTGCGGATAAGCTAGCGAAGCTCGCGCTCAAGCCTGCCCCACCGCTAACCGCCCGGTCTGCCCGAACCGATAGCTTGGCCGGTGGAGATACGGTGCGGTGTCTGGTCTGAGTGTATGGGGATATATTCAAGGAATTGAGGGTGCGACTGGGAGTCTGGAGGTCGACGACTGAAGATCGCGGGGGAAGATGGGTCGAATGTCAGAACTGTAATGATGCTAGCACTGGGAACAGTATGATCAGCATCTCTAAGTTCGAGAAACCTATCAGTGCGTGGAGTGCAGGCTAAGAGACGGTTAGCAGATAACAATGTTACATTTAACCATTTTGGCGCGAGGCACCTCTGGCCACATGCCTCGGAAGAACTGGGGATAAGAACCAATCTCTATTGCTCTACCGGTGCGGTGGCTGTTATTATTCCAGAACGCCACCTCCAACAGTGTAAATATACCCATGCCACCTGCCTTATCCGGACAGGGTTACGGAACAAGAGTTCATATCTCAATCAAATGATCCAATCCCTTTGCCATCCAAGCGAGCATCCGTACCAAAGGCTTCCGCTTTAACCGAGTCGACGTTCGATTGTCGCCAACAGAAATTCTTCAAACGCCATCTGATATGAGGAAAGTCAAGCCAGCCAGCTGGCTCTGAGAGTCCGGATGCCATCATTCGGGGATATTGAGGGCCCATTCCAGGTCCGTCCAGAAGCCATCGTCGTAGAGGTGGTTGGCAGAGCCCTCGGGGCCAGTAGGCGGTTTCTCGGTGTTCTCCTCCGTGGCTACAAGTTATTAGCGCGACTGAACTAGAAGATGTGGGAAACTGACTGGTACTTGGTAATGGTGGTTCAAACTCATCCTTGAACCACCACATGGCATCAATGATGGGGCACAAAGCCAGGCGGCTGCGGATTCGCAGAATGATCATGACGCTACCATCAGCCTTGCGAAAAGCCTTGGTACTATTATACAGGTGGCTCAATACAGTGACAACCTTTGTCGGCATGTCGGCGTTGTCGACAATCATGAGCTTGGCGAGGTTGAGAGACTTCATAAAGTAATTTCGAGCTTTGGCAAAGTCGACAATATCGGTATCATGTCCTTTGATAATACGCAGTAGTATAGACCCTGCAAGGAGGAGCCCGAACCAACCCTGCGATGGGCAGACGGCAAGAGATTGCAGTTCGCGAGCCATGTCTGCAACCGCATCGATTACCGCACATGCCGCGGTTTCTAGCTTCCGGAGGCGATTATCCGCGTAGAGGGTATGGTTCTTTAGAAAGTGCATTCCTTGGATGCTAAGGCAAGCAACGAGAATGTCAAATCGGGCCATCCCTGAGATATCAGCTGGAGCTTTCCCCCGCAATTGGATGACTTACAAGTTGTCGCATCGATGTGTAGATCATTGACACGCTGCTCATATGCTTTCAGAAGCAAGTCCAATCCTCCTTCATCCGCCGCACTCAGGGTAAGAACCCCGTATTCATTCACCGCCGCACCACACTGAGTGACAATTTCCTGTGCTTTCATGCGGGTCCGGACATGGGGCGACATGTTCTGGTACAGCGTCTTGCGTTGGTTGACGTCGTGCGCCATGTCAGGCAGAGTGCGAGGAGGCTGCCCTTTCATCAAGCACGCACTGCCCAGTGTCAGCTCGAGCGGGCCAAGGGCTTGGGGCAGGGCTCACCGTTGGTAAGTGATGACGGTGTAAGCCCATAGCTCTGAACGACGACTTATGTCCGCCACCTGGGGCATGGGCTGCTTGGTCTTGAAAAACTCGTGGCTAGAGACTGGGTTGTGCATACCGTACATCATCGCCACGTGCAGGAGTAGACCAGTTAGTGGGAAGATGATGTCGACTCCACCGTCGGCCTTGGGGAATGGCCAGTTCAGTACCAGGAGCAACCCCTGCACGATGTTCCATGCTCCACTCTCTGACAGCGGCGAGAGAAATGCCATGCTGATTATATGCTTGGCGAGGGCTGGAAAGATCGTCGGATTCTTGGCGCATGTCCTAGAGGCAGTGCCGATTATAGTCCAGAAAAGGAAGTCTGACTGTTCGTAGGTGAGGTTAGGGGAGCTTTCGGTGTCAAGGCACGGCATGAACACAACATATTGGCGATAGAAACTATAAACCGACGGTCAGAGCTGGTATAGGCAGAGTCAACAGCGACTTACATGTTGAATATCTCGTCAATCTCATCGCCACTCAGAGTGACGCCGCCGAGAGTGCGCGGTAGCGTGCGATCCGGGTCAACTCCAGCCATGGCAAGATTCTTCTTCTTCGAGACGACGGGTCCCATGCCGACGGGCGGCTGCAATGGCTGGGGACGTGTCTGCCCACTCGCTGTGTTCTTGTAGATGGATCCCGGCACCATCTCTGGAAGCTTCGACCCGTTAGAGCTGGGACTCTCAGATGTCGCGGCAGTGAGATGAGGTAGCCCGTCAGAAGCGATGTCTTGGAACAGCAGCTGCAGGCCCTCAGCTCCGTTAGAGCAACTAATATCAGCATCGTTCGCGTCAACGCGGACACCGGTCGCTTTATTGCGCTTGACGTTGTCCGCGGAATTGGGGTTGGGCATCATCGTGGTAGCGGATTCGCGGATCTGGTGTAGACTGGCTGTGCGGGCGTTGAGCTGCTTTCTCAACTCATCAGTTTCCTTCTCCAACCTCTCGTACTTCCTACTCGCTGATTAACACTGCTCATGTCGGTAGCGGCGTGGGCGTACTGGCGTTTGTGTTCCCTACGGAACGCTTCCGATAACACACACTCGATTCCTAGCTTCTCACAGCGCGAACAAGGCTGCTTCTGGTACGCGTCGCAGCGCGCCTGCTCGCAGAAGAAGTGTTAACAGTTGACTATCTGAGTTCGCGTCCAGGCGTGAGATTTTACCTTCTGCTGGCGACACTGGGTGCAGGCCTTCTTGCTCCTCTTCGAAACTCTAGTCGGTTGCGAGTCATCAGCATCGGCTATGGCCCCACCAGAATTAAGCATCTCATAAAGGGACAACATCTTCACAGAAAGTCTAACACAGAACGAAGTGACTGAGGGCTTACGTGAGTGGGTGGAAGTCCTCCATCTCGAGGAAGCCGCTTCACGCCAGCAGTGTTATGCAGGACACAGCTGGGAGAACATCTTCTGAGAGTCCAGCCAATAGTATAGTGGTTTTGTTCACTCGCAGTGGGACCAGAGGACATTAAGTACATCAAAGATGGCAGTGGACAGTGAGGCTGGAGCTGCAGAGAACAAGCTTTTGGGTGGCCACTCACTGTCTCGGCTCACCACGCGCAGCCAGGAATCTTCCGGTACGATAGAATAGAGTATCACCCTGCGGACAGTTGCCTAGAGCTGGACTTTGAGTATCTTTGAGGCCCGGCAAGACAGATCTGGCCACAGTTAGCGCTTGAAGTCCAGCTGGGAATTTAAGAGTTCTTTCAATACTCAGGAGCCCTTTAATCCAAACTCTTTGATCCAACAAGTCCCCTCAGGCTAGGGAAGTCCATTAGCCAAGTACAACCACCGATGAATATTGGAGAACGTTAAAACCAACCAGATCGCTCGCATACTTCCAGGTCTGTCCGCCCCAACAGAACATCCTAGGGAGTCCAGAAAGTGGACACGGTGGTTTACCGTAGAGGTCGCAGTGCAAGGCAGGATGGAGAATTCTGGACCGGTACCGGCGCTGTATCGCTGTGATCAGGCAATGGACCGGAAGGGCCGGCGTCTTTTGCTTATCTTCAGTAATTATGAGTACAGCTAAGAGTGAGAGTGCAAGGGTTTCGTCGTCGATGAGGTGAGCCGATCGCTCATCTTAGCCCAAGAAATATGTCGCCGGCGTCAGAATGTGCATTGGCAGTAAGCAATATATATACAGCGCCTGCCCTCAAGAGCACCACCACCAATATAATCCTCTACCAAGTTTGATTGACTGATTATTGTCAACTCATCTTCTGTATAAGATCTAGCCGGCTGAAAGACAGCGCCCTGCTTGTCAGCCCCCTCTTCCTCGTGTCAGGCCTCTCTAGCTCAACCGTGGAAGCCCCATTCCTCAGGCTGACAGGCTGCACCACGAAGAACTGACATTCGAAAGCCTTCCATGTCATTGCAACAATCCCGCAGACTTAGCCCCTGTCCAGTCACATGCGCCGAGCCCAGTCACACAAGGCCGCTGGCGGGAACAGTCCTATGCGTCTCACAATGATGCACCTCAGACAAGTCAATGAACCTGATCACGACGCCCAGAGACATCGCGTCCAAATGAAGCGGCACTGATGCTACAGTACCACGAGCATCATCTGCAGTTACTTCTACCTCCAGTGACAGTGACATTGAAAGGTGCCTCCAGTCGCGCGACGACCTTCCCAGGATCTGGTTTCTCTCCCGGTACAAGGGTTGTAACCGGGCGGTTGACAGCCCATCTTACGGTCGTTGACTGGCGGACAGAGTGTGCTGGGCCCTGTTTCTGCAGTTGCTGGTCCAAGACAGACCCTTCAACTCGTATCCAGCCTCTTTTCTGTCGGACAGCACCTGCTCGTCGACAGTGAACTCCTGTGCAGATGTAACACAGGGGTATGTGACCACGGCATATGGTGGTTCGCAAGGCCTGAGGCTACTGCTGGAAATTGAGGGGGCGGTCGTCGAACAGTACAAATCATTTTTCGCATTTCTCGAAGTCAATCCGGTGGTGTCTGCCCAGGTCCTGTTTGAGTATGATTTTGCTGGCGGCCGGAAAGAGTCGCTATAGCAAGCTTTCTCTCCCTCATGCGTAGGTACCTATTCAGGACACTCCCATGCTTATCTCTCGAAATCGGCGTCTTAGTTCATACGCACAATCAGACTCTTTCAGCAATTCAGGAATTTGCCTCAGAGGCTTCGATCCCTTCAATGCATAGATATCTGCAGATTGGGAGTTAAGAAAGATGTCATTTGGCTTCGAATTTGATTTTCGTGTTAGGCGATACTGACATCACCCTTGCCACGACAAAGACAAACATATCACCAACGCCCATTCAACTCTCAAATTCACATTTATATTGGAATAAGAAGGCGAAAGACCTACCATCATGTCTTCTACTGAATTTTCGTCGATCGCGGACCTCAAGCGCGCAGTCGAAAGCGGCCAACGCATCACGCCGGAAGACGTCTCGGTAATTGGCCAGATCGAACGCGAACTGAGTGGTGAAGCAGGACCGATGCAAGAGACTGCGCAGACACTTGCAACACGACAGATGGATTTCGATGCGAAACTTGATGAGCTCGCGGTGAAACCGCAGAGCCATCTTACGATGGAAGATGCGCAGGAGATTGAAGAGATGGAGGTACGATGCTAATTCCTATGATGAAAGGTGTTATTAATGGTGTTCTACGATAGACCTTCGCGTTCAATAAGCCTCCCGGAGCCGGCTCCATTGCCGCACAGGTCAGGTCAATTGCAGAGAGAAACGACGCGCTCGGTCTCCCTCCAGTATCTGCCGATGCGGACGCTGCGTTTGTGACAAAGGACGATGCGAGAGAGGCCCAGCATGCTGAAGCGACGATCTACGGCGGGCAGAACCCTAAAGGTGGAATGGCTGCACAGATGCAGGTAGGAACTGCGGGGCTATTCCGGAGTAGCGGATGGAGTCACGAAGCCGCTCCAATCACCCTATATACCGGTACAGACGAAAGCTAACTTTTGACAAAGAGCGCAGCAGATAAGCTGGAGCATGCCAGACGCAGGATCTAAGTGGGCTTTTTGGGTGAGGTACAGAGTACGAATACTCTGACCCAAGTATCTGACAAGAAAGCTGACAGCTCGGTCAGAGTTGACCCGCGCTTACGGCAGTCCGCTGTCATGACGATCGTGCAATACGGTTTGCATCTTGGCCGGGAACCGAGAAGCTCTGACTGGTCCTCAAACCTGATTCGCAACTGGCGGATTTCCTTTTGTTCTGGGCTGCATACGCTAGTATATCGTTTCTGACTCTGGCGTTTCAGAATCGGCTCTTGACAGGACAGCCCAATGGAAAAATGTATTGTCGTTATCCTATCCTATCCTGCATCTCTGATTTGGAATCCTTCTAGACGCTTGGTTAGCATTGGCTACTGCAGGGACTTATCACACCTCACTGTAATCTGACGTAGCGAAGCCGCGTTTCAAAGCACACGGTTGGCGGTTGCGGTATGTTATGATTGGAAAAAGTGGGCTGCCCACAATCTATCACCCGTAACTTTTTAAGGAAGCTGGTTGTATCATAGCAGTTGGGGTTCACTGTGCAGTCCATCTGTCGTCTCATTTTCCTACAGTGGTTTGTGCAGATCACAGCGTCATAACTCGCGTATCCGCGTCGACAGGATACCCAAGAGTAAACCGGGTAAAAGGCAGATTGGCTGCAGAAGCTTATCATCGCAGCCGCTCTTCCTCCATTCCATTATGCAGGATATAGCGGCAGTGACAAATACTTGCAGCGGAGCTCGGTGTTCGAAATTCGGAACTAGCAGCGAAGCTGCAGCCTGCAGGACTATCGCGACCGAGGGGTTCCACCGCGTCGGATTCAGAAAGAGCTGAGCTGTAGCTACATGGCTGGACGAAGGCGTTTATTGGTTCAGAGGACTTGTTCGGGTCGAGTCGACGGAGAAGTACTCCAGAGGAGATCCGGTTCGTTCTGAGGCTGGGGTTGCCCCTCCTCTTCCTGCCCCTCTGCCTCTATAGCTGCGATCTTCAAAGCAATGCGAGCTCGCCAGGCACGGTGTCTGCGTTAGGAATAAAAACCATCTAAATAGAGTCAATCGGAGAGGATTCAAGCGAATGGGAGCTCGTAGCGTACTCAACTAAAGGTTAAGAAAGACTGCGGTAGAGCTAACCTCGAGACGAGCTAGAGGAGAGTTGGAGTTGTGACGCAAAGCTGTGCGGCCCCCGCTCCTCGCTCGTTGCTCCTTCGCCGTCTTCGCGGTCGTTCCCCTCCATCATGACAAATAATTCTCAACCTAGCTCTCTCCGGGTCTCGCTTGGTGGCTCTCGGTGAGAGGTGATCCGCGTTCCCATGGATTCCTGATCAGAAGCAGAACTCTGCAGAAGAGTGACATTGCCCATGCTATAAATACGGGTTCCCTTCTCAAAAGGTCCTCAATCCTGAGCACCTTGATCGCACACTCTTCCACTCGTCCAATCAGATACCCATCCCCCTCGCTCGTCTCAAGCTCTCTAGAATTTTCCGTCAAAATGCCTTTGACTGGACACTGTCTCTGTGGTGCTGTCACCTACAAGGCCGAGGTTGGCGACCCCCTCATTACTGCCTACGACCACTGCGATGACTGCCAGCGTCAGACCGGTTCTACCTACTGTACGTCCCGTCCTTTCGACGACGATTATCCTCACTAATTTGGTTAGCTCTCGTCGCTGTCGTCCCCAAGGACACCCTGACCATCAACGGCCCCACCAAGAGCTTCGCGAAGAAAGGATCCTCCGGCGTGGCTGTCCATCGTATCTTCTGTTCCGAATGCGGCTCGCCCATTGCTCACGACCCCGACGCCGTTCCCTCGATTATCGCTCTGAAGGCCGGTACTTTGGACACTGAGATCAAGAAGAACTTGAAGCCTGTTCGTCAAGACACTGCTATGATACTCTGATGGATTATACTGACGCGCCGTACTAGGACACCGAGATCTGGACCGTCGGCAAGCTTCCCTTCTGCCAGGAGAATCTGGAAAAGCCCTTCAAGTACATGCCCGAGTAAACGACGATGGAGACGATTTATGAATGGACGATACCAGTTTATTATACGATAATATAGGAAATTGAATACTTTTGGTCCCTCTTTGTTCTCTGTGTATTAATGTACCCCAGTCCTTGCCCTCAACGACCAGCAAGGTCATGAGATCTAGCATGACCTGCGGCTCCGAAAATTCCCAAGATGCGTCTTTACATGTTAGGAACACTCAGACTCAGCCCATTTGCGTCTCACGAGTCTCCCAATCGCATTTCCGGGCAGGACCAGGATTAGATGAACACATGGGTGCTGTGAGACACGAAACCGCCATCCGGCCTTGGTAGGGTACACGCACGATAAAGGTTGGCCAACCTGTGTAAGTCACTATGGCCAATTGTCCTTCTGAGCGCGAGTACTCGCATTCGGACTCGGACATTGGCACTCTCCGGGCTATCTCCGTTCACGAATACAAAAGCTTACCCTCACGCAGACGAGGTATAGGGGGTCAACGAATCCTCAACGATGTCGTCAGGCACGCTCTACATCAGGGACTCGCGAACAGATGCGCTGTACGAGATTCCGATCCGAAGGAATTCAGTTTCGGCCGCCGATTTCAAACGGATTAAGGCCCCAGGAATCGGCGCGAACCGAGCCGACCAGGTCTCAGGCGGACTGAGAGTGCACGATCCGGGACTGCTGAATACGACTGTAATTGAATCTGCTATCAGCTTCTCGTACGCAAGGCAATGTCTGCGAGTCGCCCAACTAGACTAACATCACCAGAGACCATGAACGTGGCCTCCTTCTCTTCCGCGGCTATAGCTTGGAAGAACTATGGACGAGCGATTTTGAAGACATGCTGCATCTCCTGGTATGGGGGTCATATCCGACGCCGCCGCAGAAGGAGCAGCTTCGATCCAAGTTGGCCGCGCAAATGCTCGCCGTCCCTGAAACTGTCCAGACGGCGGTGCAGTCCTTGCCGTACGTACTCTACATCGGCTTCTTACGACGACTGACCAGCCTAGCAACACCACGCCCCCGTTAGCGCTCATATTAACGGGTCTATCCACCTATTTATCCTGCATTCCAGAGACTATTCCCGCTTCTACCAACGCCCATCAATACCGGGCTAACAGGGAAAACGTTGACAACGCCGTCCTACGCACCGTTGCCGCGTACGCAGTGGTGTTTGGGATCGTGGCAAGCCACCGCAAGAGCATCCCATTCACCCCACCCTCTCCGGATAGGACCTACTGCGAGAACCTCTTCACAATGGCTGGCTTAATCGATCCAGTCGCAGGCGTGCCGGACCCAGTCAAGCTCTCCTGCTTCCGCCGCTTCGCCATGCTTAACGCTGACCATGGCATGGCTCTTACCGTCTTCTCGGCCCTCGTGACGGCCTCCTCCCTCACAGACCCTGTATCGTGTCTCATCACATCTGTTGCGTCAGCATGGGGCCCGCTGCACTTTGGCGCAACAGAATCCGCCCAGCGCGCTTTGGCAGATATTGGGACGGAGGCCGGAATCCCTGCCTTCCTAGACGAAGTCAAACAGGGTCGTAAAAGGCTATTTGGCTATGGCCACCGCTCCTATAAGAGGATAGACCCACGAGTGCGTTTTGTCCAGTCAATCCTTCATGACCTACCTTCTACCCGTCTCCTGAAATTAGCCGAGGCCATTGAGTGCGCTGCGTCGGCGGATGACTATTTTCGCAGCAGGGGTTTATACCCAAATGCGGATTTTTATGGGAACTTTGTCTTTACGGGGATGTACGTTTCCTTCCTTTCTTCTCTTGTCTTCTTTGCACATGCTACACTTGTCTGGGTCTCTGGTTGACTAACTACTTCATAAGAGGGTTCGAGGTCGAAATGATCCCGGCAGCTATGCTTGCGCAACGAATCATGGGCATCATGGCGCACTGGCGGGAGTACATGCGTGAGTTCTGTGCCCATACTACCTATGCGATGCAACGGTGATATCCCATCGGAAGCAATTCTGCTATATGCTGACGTTCGGCCACGTACTTAGTAACATGCGGCAAGTTGTTTCGTCCAGCGCACCTCTACACGGGGGACGCGCGCGAGGATACGTATCGACCGAGAATCTGAGTCTGGACTTGCACTCAAGCTTGAACGTGTTTCTAGACCCAACCGCTTGTCCTACGTGCGTTCGCCTGGCCCAGTCACCGTGCTATCGTGTTTGACGGGAGGGTGTTATGCGCCACCAGCGCCGCCAACTATTGAAACGATAGGTACTTTGGTTTTTGGCTGTATACTCACGCTTCAATCTGTCATAATGAAATGAACTACTTGATCATTTTGAGCACTGCGTATATCCACTTACTCGAGAAGGCTACGTCCCCCCTATGCGCCTAGCTACCAGGTCCTCCCCAATCAATCCTTCCTGACTTTTTACATCCAACCATGAGACCTCACGAAGAATCCACGGCCATGCCCACCACAACAGAAACAACCCCTCTCCTCTCATCAACTGCCTTGCCCGCATCACCACCACGGCCATCACCGTCACCATTATTATCGCCCTCATCTTCGAACTCGGCCTTAGACATAGCCCCCAAATCGAACTCTACAATCACCTCAAATACCCCCTTCACACCTTTCCAAAAGCGGCTCATAATACTCACCGCATCCCTTGCGTCCACCTTCTCCCCCCTCTCCTCAAACGTCTACTATCCAGCCCTAAACGCCCTCGCGGCGGATCTGCACGTCTCCCCATCACAAATCAATCTCACAATCACTACATACATGGTACGCCCAATTTCTTTCTATTTCCCCGACCCAACGCGTCGTCCATCTTGACAAATAATGACCGGGGGCGTCGGACTGAGGATCTACAGATCTGCCAAGCTCTCTCCCCAACCTTAACGGCAACCCTCTCCGATACATCCGGCCGACGACCAGCGTACATCATCTGCTTCACAATCTACATTTTTTCTAACATTTTCCTTTCAAATTGCACCTCCTATGCCTCCCTGTTAGGTTTCCGTGCAGTCCAAAGCAGCGGCATATCAGGCACTGTCGCACTCTCGGCTGCAGTTGCGGCGGATATCGTTGACTCTCACGAGAGGGGAGCGTACATGGGGCTCACGAGTCTGGGAAATATCCTTGCGCCGAGTTTGGGACCTGTTCTTGGTGGATTGATTACGAGTCATTATGGATGGAGGGGTGTCTTTTGCTTTCTTGCCGGTGGGGGGGTCATCGTGTTGCTTGTGCTGGTTTTCTTTTTGCCAGAAACGAGAAAGGCACGAGCGAATGCTTTAGAGGTTGGATCGGTAGAGAGGGGCCAAGCTGAAGGAGCGGCACCAGACGACCAGCAAAGCAAGAGGAGAAAGAGGCCAGGCCTCCCGAATCCGCTGACGCCTCTCCGCCTCCTGGCTCACTTTCCAACTAGCCTGGTCTTGCTCTCGAATGGGCTTGTCTTTGCGAGCTATTATGCCGTCACGGCGGGCATCCCGTCGCAGTTTGCGCGGATTTATGGGTTATCTGATATGGGAGTTGGGCTGATTTTTTTACCGGCGGGAGTCGGGTCGTTGGTGTCCGCGACATTTAATGGAGCTCTCGTGGATTGGAATTATCGAAGGGTAAGGAGAATGTATGAAGACGCGAAATTGACTGCAGAAGGAGATAATGAAGTGGATGAAGATGCAGATGGAACGCAAAGCGATTGGGAATTCCCTGTTGAACGAGCAAGACTGCAGGTAGGGGGGCCAATGACTGTGAGTATAACTGGGGTGTATTTCGTATTTTCTGCACCAGTCTCTGATGTACAGTTGATGATAATTATAGCTCTTCTGCTCACTCGTGATCTTCATCTACGGCCTGGTGCTCGACCAACACCCTCCCCTCGCACTCTCCCTGGCCATGATCTTCCTGGTTTCATTCTCCATTACAGCCTCCTACAATGTGATGAACGTCCTCTTGGTGGACCTGTACTACTCCACGCCGGCAACGGTCATGGCCACGAATAATTTTGTCCGGTGCTTTTTAGGCGCGGTGAGTACAGCGCTCGTCACGCCGATGATCGAAAGATTCGGCGGTGGGAGGACATATGGAATGGTTGCGGTGTTGATAGTCGGTGTGTGCTGTCCGGTGCTGGGAACTGTGTATGTCAATGGGGTACAGTGGAGAGTACAGAGGGAATCGAAGTTTCGGTGAGGGAGATAGAATGGTGTAGAAATGAGTAGACCTAGTACTTAACTCGCCGGGGACAATAGTCGCCGAAGTCTGGAAAAGCCACGAGTTACACATTTGGACTCTGCGCAGCTCGTATAAAGAGTAGGGGATCATAATGGCCAACAAGGAGGTCGCTGATGTTGAGAGAAGATGGTCAAGATGTTCTTTCAAAGAGTCGTCTATTTCACGTCTCTGTTCCTTGCGGCCCTTGCGCAGATTAACCCCCTGCCATCCGGACTACCCATCCTTGAGCTTCGATACCCAGGCACATCATGGGTACTCCCCGGGAGTACGCTTGCAATGTCGGGTAAGATGGCTCAGGCCGCTATTCTGATGCAATACTGATCGTGACAGATACGCATCCCCTGCCACAAATCAGCACCTGGGGTCTGAACCCAAACTCAACCTACCTGCTGGTCTTTGTTGATCTAGATGTTCAGTACGGAGAAATTTCAACGGTCATTCTGCATTGGTACCAAGCGGATATGGTAGTTCGCCACGACAAACCCTGGTTAGAGCTAGGCAGCCCTGGTAAAGGGCCCTACGGCAAACACCCGGCGGAGTATATTGCCCCCCAACCTCCGCCCAACACCCATCACCGATACGTCTACCTTGCGTTCGAGCAACATGAGCAATACACGTTTCCGGACTGTTTCGCGCATATCTTTCCGAAAACGATGGACGCAAGGGCTGGTTTCGACCTGCGCCAGTTCGTAGAGGTTACTGGCCTCCAACGTCCCGTGGCCGGGAACTATTTCTTCGTCAACAATGACCACGCTGTGACGGGGACGTCAAGCACGCCCACCACGACTCCAACGACAACGTGGGTGAGGTCGGCTCCCTGTAGCCAGCCGGTGATTGCAACGGCTATGACTCCAGCAGATGCTCGGGAACATGTGAGAGGGGCGCAAAGTCGTCAAATTGTCATGTAGCACAAGCGTATATCAGGACGGGTGGGTAATACCATCCGCTGGCGGTTGAATGGGCCGCGTTGATCCCGTCCTTCCGGGAGTTAATTAGTTCGAGACATGGTGTAACCATGCAGGCTAGAGCCGTTGCTTAGGGGTTGGAGTCGTAAAGAATCCAGACACGTTGATTTGTTGTAACTTCTTCCTGGTTGTGGGCAGGGTCCGAGGCTGGCTCTAAGCTAGGCGTGATGAACTTGCAGAAACTCGACCAGCTGCAGCACTGCATGGTACCACAGCGCCCGTGATAAGCATTTGCATCCTTTTCTTAGCATAGCACGAACCATGCGTGCCTTTCGCCAGCAACAGAGCGAACACCCAGTTTTCAAGGGGCTTGTGGGCACACCATGTGGTACGTGGAGCATGTAACGTGAATAAGCCAGCCAGAGGAAGCAACGCAGTGGCATTGCTACCCAGACTCCACCTGGCTGTTGCGTTCCTGCGCAGAGTCGGAGGAATGTTGGTGGATGATAGAAATGTGATGGGTTAGACTCTGCTGCATATATACAGCACCAGGCTTGCTAGACTGGTTTCAATATTTGTCCAGTCTGCAGTTATCGACTTCCATCATGGATCAGCCCAGAGAAGGCGACTTTTTCCCTGATAAGCTGCCCAAGAGTGTCAAGATTCGCCAAACCTGCAATGCATGTCAGCAAGCCAAGATTCGCTGCGACCATGAGAGACCCTCCTGCAAAAGATGTCAGAAACACAACATCGACTGTATTTACAGTATATCTCGTCGCCTCGGCCGACCGGCCAAAAAGAGAGATCCGCATCTTGATTCCACAGGCCAGAACGACGGACCTCTGAGCAAAAAAGCACGGGGCCCAAAGAAGAAGAAAGTCAAGGAAGAACCTATGGCAGATTTCAACGCGAATGATCTGTCTCTTGACAGTGATGACAAGCCGCTTTTCGACACCCCCACGTTTGAACAAAGCCAAATCGATGATATGTCCGTCGAAAGCGCGAGTTTGCAGACCCCCACTTTGATGGAAATAGTAACAGCAGCACCTTTTTCAAGTCAGTCCACCCAATCCCTTGATAACGGCTTGGCTGATCATGCTTTCTTCAGTGTCAGATAATCTTGACACGGTCTCGGATAGCTGGTTCCACGAGTTCATGTCGATCACCGACCCGAATCAGAGTTGCGGGTTCATCGACCCGTTCGAGAACGACGGCAAGGTGGATAGCAGAACGCCGATGGACTTGGACAGCGTTCCTGTCCCATCGGAAGGTTTTTCAGACTCTACATCTGAAGGACTGGACCCGCCATCATCCTCCAGTTACTATCCTGGTGTTAACCACAGCCTAACCAACGGCGACCAACTTTCCAGCGGTGCCCTGGGACTTCTCCAGGGCTCTCCGACCTATCCTGACCATACCAAACAGGATGTTTATTCTTGGTCACAGCCCTTGCCACCGCTCGGTGGGGACTTTGCTGAGCCATCAGGCTTTTTTCCTCAAGTCAACACGAAACGGCCACAAGACTACGGCTTTCCCGAAAAAGACTTCAAAGCAAGCTTCAACAGCTTTCCGAGTATCTTCCCGTGCCAGAACCATGAACAAGCTGTTTGGGATCTAGCCCGAATAAATGCCTATGCCATACAGTCCGGCCCTTCCATTGCCATCGACAGCATTCTTACGCGTCAACGAGTGCTGCAGCAGCTGATCGATACAATCCTGCAGTGCCGGGGCTGTTCACGAATAACGGTGAACTTTCTCATATCTGTCATCCTCGGTATTGATGGCCTCATCACGGCACTGGACTCGATAACTTCCGCCGAAAATGATGTCGTCGAGAGGCTGTTTCCCGAGTACTTCGGTCCTTTGGCGCAAGAGTACAGAGCTGACTCAGGGCTAGCAGCACAGAGCCGGAGATTCAAAGGCGAGAGTGCTCACCTAAGGTCTCAACTCGATGCATGTCCTTTGATAATTGGGAGATTCTGCGTGCCATCTGAAGAAAAGTTTGCATTTGTGAAGCGAGTATTGAAACGTCGCCTGGAAGGCTTGCATAGAACAGTCCGGCAGATCCTTGCTTACACGCACGAGTTCCTGGCACCTTCGAGGGGAAAAGTGCTACTGATGAAAGAGACGTACCAAAGGCTGCGACTGATCATGGTAAAGTTGGATGTGTTGACTAGACCATGACATAATTTCTTTTGCTTTCGAGACTCATAAGACAACTTACCATCCTGGTTAAATGCACTGTGGCCCTCCCATCTTCATGTGTAGAATTTCGTAGCCGAAGCTTGCCCATAAGGGCTGAACTGCCTCATTGTTAGGTACCTATGACTGTCAGCGCCCAACTGAGCCCAGGTGACTGATGTGGTAACCATAACCAGGCTATAGTTATCTGTGCAACTTTCGGCAGGTCGGAGGAAGTGTGTGGTGCCACAGTGATTTGGCCTGCGTGAAAGGACGGACCAACAGGGCTCACACCCTGATATGATAAAACCGTGAGGCTGATGAATGACGCTCCCTCACGAACCCGAGGTTGTATTCGTTATCCGTCAACACCAAGCAACATCACGCATGTGAAGAGGAACCGTCATTTGAAGGTCACCACTACCATCTATATTAGTCTCTCCCTTGTCATCAGGCCTACCTAAACGCTTGTTCAGGGGCAGAGCACATGAATCAGGGGCCAACAATGCCGACGTACCCCAACATCAACACAGCAGAAATAGGCAACACCTGTCCGTCAATCGACCGCATAATTTACCACCTCATCCTTGCTTCGATGGAGTCAGAGGCTACCTGCCAGTGTTCGATAAGCGCTTTGCAAATTATGAACGAACTCCGAAGTGTGCCCACTGTCGTTGAGTTCGAGACGATCCTCGGCCTCGTTGACCGTATACATAGTCAGGGTCAAGCGATGCTGAAGTGCAAAGAATGCCGAGCAAACCCCGGATCGACTCTCATGATGCTTCCGGCCCTCACAGACCAGTCGCTCGCTTTGTTCGAGGCAGCCTGCTTGGAATACAATGTTACGCGGAAGGACGCCTTGTTCGACTCATCACTGCCTCAATTTCTTTGCATAAGAAGCAAGATGAAGCTCGGGCAAATGGATCTTGACGACGACGAGACGGTGGTGCTGGTACGACTTCTCCTTGGGAAAAATTCAATGAAACTGCTGGAGCTGCTGAAAGGGTTGCAATCTCTCACAAAGGATGGCCAGTCACATAGGGCGGGGGTTGCGACATTGAGGGCGTGCGAGTCTTCTGTGGAACCTTCAATCCGTCGCCTCGCTGCGTTCATGGAGCAGATCGAACCCGAGCCAGGTGAGCACGTCGTTGCAAGTTGCGAGCGTGGTAGCTGACGGGATGTAGGCAGTTAAGTGGGCCATTTGTGTTTGTGTATGTGGGTGTGGGTGTGTGGGAAGGTTAGGTAAATGATCATCGGACTAATGTAGTTGATTTTCCCTTGTACTGCTGTTCATAATTGATTAATTGGGGGGTATCATGAAGGGCGTCCACAAAGTAGAGAGCAGACCGTGTAGAAATATGAGCGAAAGGGTTATTGGGAATATACAGAGCACAAGAAGGAATATACACCGCATGTCTCAGTGCATGATGCTCCCTCTAACCACACTTCCCAGAGCGCGACGTCGAAGATGTGTACAAGACGGTAGACCAGGCTCAGCGTGGCCAGGGCCTCTCAAAGTGACCGGTCCATTGACCCCAACCAATTACCTTGCCGACAAGGGCCTTTTTAATTTGGCGTCTAGTCACCTTATCGGGCCGGTCAAAGTGGAGAGGCTCGTTGAGAGCTATGATGGTATACACATATCGATGGATCCCATGACCCAGGGGAGCTGCAGCGCCAATATAAGGTGTCCCCCTCATGTTCGGAACATACCCCCAGCCTGCGAGGGTAAGACGGCCAGCGCAATTCCTGTCCTGCTCAATATCGTCGGGGAAAGCTTCGGTAGTGGTGGGTGGGATGCCGAAGAAAAGACCGTGGGTAATGATAGAGAAAGGTATAGGTGCATCGAGATCCTCGCAGACCAGAACATACTGTTTGACATTGAGGTGGGATGGTGGTCTCCAGCGTAGCTCTGGCATCTTGCCGACTTTGCCGTCATCCAAACAGGTGTGGTTTGCGAGTAAGTGAGAGCCAGATTGGCCACATTCTGGGGCCTCGAGTATGATATTGGGCTCTGGATAATGCCTGAACGCGCGGTGTTTGAGAATTTGTCGAGAATCGTGGCCTCGGATACGGTACAGAATCCTGCTCAGCGCAAAGATGATCAAATTGACGAGAAAAAACATGACAGTCTTGATGGCACGAAACATCTCAAGCGAGAACGAGCGAACTACGGTCGGCGTAGAGAACGGGCTTAGAGGCAAGGCAGATAAAAATAGGAGGAATAGAGCGTAGATGTCTGAACAGAAGAGAAGAGATGAGAAGAAAAATGAGTCGCTGGCAGGCAAAGAAGTAACCGGACCCCAAACAGGAAGGAGGTCGGGCCGGGACCGGGTGCTCTTTCCTGCGTGGGTGTCGGGCATTTTCGAGGGAACACAAGGAAATCGTCTCCAGCCGGACTGCCTGATGGTGCTGTTAATGAGCCGGCTGACAATTGCCACCTTATCGGACTTCGCGTTGAGCTTTTGAAGTACTGCGTATTTTCTCCGCACGCTCTCGATGTCTTCCTGCCTCATTGCCCTGGTATAGTTCTAAAACACCAATCACAGCACAGCGGAATAGGCCATACCCACCGCCTTCTGTAAGCAAATTACTGCCAGTATCTGAAGGCGGTGAGGCACATCCGAACCATCCGCGATTTTCGTCGTCATCAACCAAGGATGAAAGGTCGTTGGACGAAGGAAGCAGGGCTGCAAGCTCCACCGCAGCTGTTGGCCCTGGGCCCTGGGTTTCCAGCCATGCTGTTCTCGTGAAGGTTTGATTTCTGCCACTTTCTGGTCATCCACCATGGCGTCGTTCTTCCAGCTCGCCTCCTCGCCCGAAGAGTCGGACTTCGATCGTCAGTTCCCGCGGTACCGCGGGGAGGATACCTCCCCCACAGGCCGTCGCGAGATTTGGGGTTGGTATGCCTACGGAATCGCTGCCGAGGTGTTTGCCGTATGCGGTGTCGGTACGTACTGTAGGGAGATCTTTCGCCGGTTGGTGCTGACTCTTCAGGCTCGTTCCTCCCCCTCACCCTAGAGCAACTGGCCCGCGAGCAGGGGTTCTTGTCTTCCAGTCATCTGCCATGTGTCGGTCCGGATGCGCCTCCCGCTGCCGGTAACGGGACTGCGCCGGCCAACGAGGCCTGTGTTGTCCCGTTGATGGGTCTGGAGATCAACACGGCGAGTTTTGCTATGTACACCTTCTCGCTGGCCGTGCTCATCCAGGCCTTGACCCTCGTGTCCTTTAGTGCTCTTGCGGATTATGGTGAGACAGTAAATATCCCGTGACCATGCCATTATACTGATATGGTGCAGAAAATAACCGAAAGGCCCTATTATTGGCATTCGGCTTTATCGGATCCGCAACGTCCATGCTCTTCATGCTCATCGTGCCGCCAGTCTTCGTACTCGGGGCGCTCCTGGTTGTAATCGGGGTCACCTGCCTCGGCTCCTCTTTTGTTGTCCTGAATTCGTTCCTGCCTATCCTTGTCGCGAATGATCCCTCGGTTCAAAGAGCTTCGAATAAGAATAGGGACGAACTTCATGACCTCCATACGGAAGGAGACGAATTCTCGCTGCGGTCTTGGACGGACGAAGAAGATACCGATGGTCATGCTGGCCCGGCGGGCTCCAAGAAGGCTGCTGAGCCCGAAAAGGCTTCCAGCTCTACGTCGCCCGAACTGCAGCTCTCCACTCGCATCTCGTCACGGGGTGTGGGCTTGGGTTACTGTGCAGCTGTCCTTGTGCAGATTCTAAGCATATTGTTGCTGTTCACGCTGTCGAAGACGTCCATGGGCAAGTCCCATCCAACTCTACCGCTGCGGTTTGTTTTGCTTCTAGTGGGTATATGGTGGGCTGCCTTCACCGTCGTCTGCAGCCGGTGGTTACGAAGCCGCCCTGGCCCTCCGTTAGAGAGTGTCACCCCTGGCGCTGGGTATCGTCAGAAATGGCGCGTCTGGCTACGCCTCGTGGGCTTTGCGTGGAAGTCTCTTTGGAATACCATTAAGGTTGCACTGCGGTTGCGTGAAGTTGTGGTGTTCTTAGCCGCGTGGTTTCTGATTTCCGACGCCATAGCAACAGTGTCTGGAACTGCGATTCTTTTTGCGCGGACAGAGCTGCATCTGAGTACCGTCTCTGTTGGTCTCTTGTCTATCACGGCGACAATGTCTGGAATGGTGGGCGCGTTCCTGTGGCCGATCGTAGCCCGTCGGTTTGCGCTGGCGTCCAACCATACCATTCTTTTATGCATAGCACTGTTTGAGATCATCCCCTTGTACGGGATGCTGGCTTACATTCCGTTTATTCGAAACTGGGGTGTCTTGGGGCTGCAGCAGCCATGGGAGATCTTCCCTTTGGGGATTGTTCATGGGGTTGTCTCTGGAGGATTGGCATCGTACTGCCGCTCTTTGTTCGGCGAGCTTATCCCGCCAGGCAGCGAGGCTGCCTTTTACGCGCTCTACGCGGCCACCGACAAAGGAAGCTCATTCGTGGGACCGGCTATAGTCGGCGCCCTGATCGATGCGACCGGGTCTGTCCGGTCCGGATTCATTTTCATTGGCGTCTTGATCCTACTACCGATGCCGCTAGTGTGGTTGGTGAATGCAGAGCGAGGGCGCCAGGATGCGATAGCCATGGTGAAACATGCGCCTAACAACAGTGAAGAGGGGGAGGGGCTGCTGCGCTAACTGCCCGGTACAAGTCTGGAAAACGTATGCCTGCTCATAGAGCTTGACGACTGAATGTGATATGATAGAATTGGCTTCCCGCGAAAGCACACTGACCTCACCGGGATCTATAGAATTAGACAGAAACATGTCCCGTCAATTGATCTACCATGGTGACCAGCGCGTCTCCCTCCTCTCTCTCTCTCTCTTCCGTAGTCCCGTTCCCCCCCACTCTCACGCATCCAAGGTCCTTGTCTTACCAACCCCTCCGTCAGCACGCATCTCGCATCTTGAGCATTTTACACAGCACTTACACAACACTGACAAACCCAGCCCCAAGCCATTAAGCCAACCTCTGAAAGCTTTGTCAGCGCTTCAATCCTATCACAACACCTTTGGACATAAAACCTGCTTATCATACTTTTATCAATTGCTTACCACAAACTCGTCCATGTCGACCTGACCGCAAAGGCCGGGCCCACTTCTATGTTACATTGCGTCATAGACCCAATCGGCCCCTCACCAGCAACCAAGTTGTCCCTTGACCTGCCTCAGAGCAAGAGTACTTCTGGACTTTCTCGTAGTTCCATAAGATATAAGAAAGCTCCATCCGCCCCAGTTTAAATGAGCCCACTATGTTCCTACTATCTTCCGGTTCCCGCCCTATCCAGTGAAATCAATTCGACGTCATCACCTGTTCTATCATTCTTATAACCATCTTGTCCTGCCCTGGACGACCTGTTTATACAGAAACAACCACCTGGCTCACGCAATAACCTACCTACCTACCAATTTACCTACACCTACAAAGCTATCTCTCTCAATTCAATTTCGCAAAATGCCGCAACAAGTCCCCACCGCCTCCCACCTCTCCGACCTCTTCAGCCTAAAGGGCAAAGTCGTCGTGATCACCGGCGCTTCCGGCCCCCGAGGCATGGGCATCGAAGCAGCGCGCGGGTGCGCTGAGATGGGCGCCAATGTCGCAATTACCTACGCCTCACGCCCAGAAGGAGGCGAGAAGAACGCCGCCGAGCTGTCGCGCGACTACGGCGTCAAAGCCAAGGCTTATAAGTGCGACGTCAGCGACTTCAAGAGCGTTGAGAAGCTGGTACAGGATGTGATTGCCGAATTCGGGCAGATCGATGCTTTCATTGCAAACGCCGGCCGGACTGCGTCCGCGGGCGTTCTTGATGGTTCTGTTAAGGACTGGGAGGAGGTCGTGCAGACGGATTTGAACGGGACGTTCCACTGCGCGAAGGCGATAGGCCCGCACTTTAAGCAGCGTGGGAAGGGGTCCCTTGTTATCACTGCTAGTATGAGCGGGCACATTGCCAACTACCCGCAAGAGCAGACGAGCTATAATGTTGCGAAGGCCGGCTGCATTCATATGGCGCGGTCGCTGGCAAACGAGTGGAGGGACTTTGCGCGTGTCAACTCTATTTCACCCGGTTATATTGATACCGGTCTGAGTGACTTTGTCGACAAAAAGACGCAGGATCTATGGTTAAGTATGATCCCTATGGGGCGCCACGGTGATGCGAAGGAGCTAAAGGGAGCGTATGTTTACCTAGTCAGTGATGCGAGCACGTACACCACTGGTGCGGATCTGATCATCGATGGCGGTTACACCTGCCGGTAAATAGATTTCTACCTGTATTTAGCAGACTAGAACAAGCCTGGTGCTTGGTGAATTCGAATGGGATATGAATATAAAATGTATCGACATTTATATTGCGAAGTCTGGCATTTCCTGGTCATGCCTCACCAGTGTAACAAAGTCTAATATAAGGAATATCTTTAAGATCACGAGATGAACTTATAGCATCTCTTTAATCATATATGTACTCCAGTAATTTCATGGAGGACGGAGAGGGGCGTGGCTTGAAGGATGAATTGGAAAATTGCCGGTAAACGCTTTGCCTAACAGACCTTCGGCTGGTGGCTTCGGCTTGCCGAGATCAACAAACTACATATTCCGAGTGCACTACTCCGCACACTCAACTTGGATAACCAGGCATACGGGATGGTCTGAAATTTGTACACATATATTCATAAAGCTACATACACATGTGATCATGACAGGCAAAATCCGCAAATCGCCAAGTAACAGCCCAGGTATTTTCCACCCAAGTACCTCTCTATTCCAATTCAATCCTCGTACTCGTAAGAATGTACGAATGCAGGGCTTAAACAATCGTCCTCCTCTTAACACCGACTGTCAAGCCCAGAGGCTTCCTCAGGAAACCTTCACGGGTCTCCATCGGTCCCTTCTGCTGCAGCTCCCAGTCAAACATGCGGAAGACAGTGGAGCAAATGACAAGGAGTTCCATCTCGGCGACGTTGCGGCCAACGCAAGCACGAGGACCAGTGCTGAAAGGGATGAAGGCGGCCTTCTGGCGGGCAGTGAGGCGCTCGGGAGCCCAGCGCTCGGGAATGAACTCGTCGGCATCGGCGCCCCAGATTTCCTTGGAGTGGTGGATCGTGTAAGTGGGGACGGAAAGGACGTCACCGGGCTTGAAGATGTGGCCGCTGATTTCCACGGGCGGGTTGCCTTCAGGGATCTCACGGGGGAGACCCATGGCCGAGGTGCTGTGGATGCGCATGGTTTCCCAGATGACCCACTGGAGGTAAGGGATGTCCTTGACCATGGCGTGAGTGGGAACTTCAACGTCCTTGGGGATGGCTTCGTCGAGGACCTTGTGGAGCTTGTCGATAACACCAGGGGTACGGAGGCAGTAGTAGAGGATGGCGCAGGATGTGTTGGAGGTGGTATCGGAGCCGGCAATCAATTGGGTCAGAGCTTCAGCGGTAAGTTCAGCACGGCCGAGCTTGTTGCCGTTGGCATCCTTTCCTTCCATCAGGCGAGCAAGAAGATCGACACGGGTGTTGTTGGCCATAACCTCAGGCTTGAGACGCTCGTTGACACAGGCGATGGCAATTCCGGCTAGGTTCTCAACAGCCTCGAGACCATCACGGAAGAAGCGGTCGGGCAAGTACTTGGCAAACGGCTTCAGGGCAGGGTAGCATCCAAGAGTAGCAGAGACCTCGCCGCGGCGGTTCAGAACCTCCACGGCTTGGACGTACTGGGGAGGAGAGTCGGGAGACTTGCGCATCTCGGCAATATCTTTGCCCTTGTCGAGCATACCGAACGGAGCACCGAAAGCGAGATCGCCGATGATGTCGAAGGCGACAAAGTTAAACCAATTCAGAGCATCGACAGTAGCGTAGCCGTTCTTGGGGTTGCGCTGAACATTCGAGATGCGGGTCAACTGCTTGACCAGGTTCTCAATGTTGTGGTGAATGTACTGCTCAAACTGGCCAATCGACTTGGCCGAGAAGGTGTGCGATACCGTCTTGCGCTTGCGGGTGTGCTCCGCACGGTCCCGGGTGTTGAACAGACCACGGCGAATGGAGACGAAAGCATCATAGAAATCACTATACAATTAGCTTGCATCAACTGAACGATGACCGAGAAACGTACGACTTCAGGAATCCGTTTCCGTGTCCATAGACAGCCTGGATAGCTGCATCATCGGCAATGGAGATGTGGCGCGGAGCGATGCGGACGAGTTTGCCGTACTTCTTGTGAGCGTTGTCCACGGAGATGAAGCGATGACCCAGACGAGTTTGAAGGAGCAGCCAGAAGTTGGTCCAGGCAGCCAGGCCCGGCGCAGGAATGTCACTCAACCGCCATGTCTGGAGATACGGAACGACATAGTAGGCGGCCAGCAGTCCCAGAAGAGTAAGGGCAATCCTCTCGGGAGTGATGTTTTCAGGTGTAAGGAAGTCGGTGATCATGATGACGGATGTCTAGAACATGCGAGTGTTAGCCTGTTACAGGAAGAAATGAGGAAGATCCAGCAGAAAATCAACAGGAACAATAACCCTGCTGGCCACTAACCGTTGGCGGTAGATGGGCCAACGGTAGATGAAGGCGGGGAGGGGATTACGAAGCTCTCAGTCTTGGAAGACAAGAGTTTAGACCGTTTTAAACCGTTGATTTTGACTTGAACAGAGGATGTCGATTAGTCCATGGCGCGCTGAAGTCAAACAAAGGCCATCGCAACGCATTCTGAGGACATATTTATGATAGGTGGTCAATGAGGGCATCCCCGAGGCAAAGGCAGCACACGGAAGTCGAGGTCGGGAGTCTGGGGTTCTGCTCACAGTGAGCGCCAGCCGATTCGCATCCCCGACCTCCACTCGCTTCGGTTATGCTGGGAGAGGAGACCCACGGACCTCTGTTCCAATGCAATTCTTCGTTGATGATTTGTGAACCATAGTCGATGCAATGCGGACAAGCAAATAAGAACAGAGGCCAAGGGAGGCTACCCCCAGATCAATCAGAGAGGCAGTGATCATTTCCCCGCTTTGAGAGAGAGAGGATGGACATGGGAGGGCGTCCCTCCATTCGTCCTTGACAGTGTCCCGTGATCAGCCACTTTAGCCTCAGGCAGGCATCTGCAAACACAAGTTATCAGATCAGCAGAACAGCACACTTTCCTCTGTGCTGTACTCCAGATACTACGAGTAATCTACTGCTGAGAAGGTAAGTGTGATCATTATCATTACCTTCATGTTATGTGCTATACATGTATTGGAGACTACCAATCATCCCCCTCCACTTTATACAGCCCACTCTTCCTCTTCTCAGCCTCCCACTTCTCAAACCAAGCCTTCATACGCTCCCTGCTCTTTTGGCTACCCACATTAACTGTGGGAATGATTCGCCCAATCCGAAGCGCACAGCAAAACATAGTCAGTTCCCGAAACGAGCTGTGCTCGCTATAGGGCACGCCGAAACACGCACTCTCGCGCGTGCTCCCGCGCTGTGGGGTTAGGTCTCGCACGGAGAAGGGTGTCTTCCAATGTGATGAGTAGAGTATCGTCGACACGGGCGGGTTCTCGAGAGTCCGGCCGGCAGGTGGCCGGTAAGTCCAACCGGTTGGTCGGAATCCAATGACGCGGGTGAAGTGCGGTTTCATGGAGTCGAGATAGTCGCAGAGGGTTTCGGCGCGGATCTCAAAGAGCGTCTGCATATGGACTTGCGCTTGAAGAGGGTCGTCCGTGAGTAAAGCGGATAACTCGGGATCTTCTAAACAGGCGCAGACACGTTGCTTCGCCGGTGTCGCGTAGATTTTGCTCTTGAGAGCTCGGGCTATTGCGAGACATATTCGTTCTTTGCCGATGCTGTAGGTTCCAATGACGACAAGTAACCGGCCTTTCGGTTCGGGTCGAGTGGAAGGTTTCACGGCAGCGCTGGCAGCCGACATGAATTTGCTAATCGGGTTCTTCGATTTCGTGGGGGGAGTCGCAGTCTGAAAAGGCATGTGGCCAAGACTGTCGTATTGACCCTGATCAATGCGCACACAAAGCTCCGCACACGCGTTGATGACATCCAACTGTCTCGGGAACGCATACTTCGGACTAAGATAAGTGGTATCAAGATAGCAAGCATCAATCCTTTGCTGCCAGCTCTTACCCGTCTTCGGATCAACCACGTCAGGGCGTAAAAGAGCATGCTGCACATGCTGCGGAGATGCTCGGAAGTCACCGCAGTGCAGTACTCGTTGGATCCGCGTTGAAGCCCCAGAGCTCACAGCCTTCTCGAATAGAAAGATAGCACTTCCAGGGCAATGATTGGCCTCGATCATAGTCACCTGCACCCCCCCTGTCCCAGGCACCTCTGTCTTCTTTTCAAACTCTAGGTCTACTACCCACTTCGGATCAACCTTGAGTTGTTGACGAACGAGATTAGCCGTCGCTCTGCTGCAGTATATCGGGCCGTGGCGCCATGATTTCGAGAGGCCTATGTAGTGGTCGCTGTGGAAGTGGCTGAGAAAATAAGCATTGCATGATTCGACGGCTCCATAGCGGAAGGCGTCGACTGATATTGAGAAACCTGTAATGATCTTATAGAACGGGCAGGTCCTTTGGTATGCCTGCTTACCCCGAGACGCAACATCACTTGCGGCTGCCTCGGCCCAAGCGGCATCTTCAGCATTACCCGCCATGATTTTGGAGAATGCTGTTCCCGCCCGTGCCGTTTGAAATTGGGCAGGATCACGTTGCGCTGGCTTCGCTATAGCAGCTCGATCTGCGGCAACGGCTTTCTGCTCGGGGGTGCTGACTTTAGGACTCTCCTGCTTCGGGGAAATCGCGCTGGGCCTCCCGTCAAGGCAATCATTGACGTGCGCCATGACTTTCTGTTCAAACTTCTTTTAGTCGTCTCTTTCTAGAATTCCTAAGCTAGGAACATACCATTTCATCAAAGCCTTCCAAAATTCCCTGGCACACCGGACACGTCGGCTTCTCATCGGCATGTATAGTATCAGCAGTCGTATCATTCGCATCAAACCCGAAAGTCTCCTCGTCAACAGCTGCTTCGCACTCAAAATCTACGCCTTCACCTTCAACTCCGCCCGCTTCTATATCGTCAAAATCCGGATACTCATCTTCTTGCATATGGCTCGTGGCTTCTCTTACCAGCGGTGATATGTCGGCGGCTAGATCGCGTTTCCTCGCCGTTTGATCTTCGTCCGAATGTGCCACTGATTCCTTCACATCCTTGTCCGGGGACACATCCGCTTCCCCGTCGGCATAATCTCTGAAAGCCTCCAGCCCCTCATTTTCACTATCAGACTCATCAATGAAAGGGCCGCTGATCTTCTGAGCCTTTAAAGACAGCTTCCTCTCGGCAGACCCCGCATAAGGTGCCCCTAGATCAACCTTTCGCCGCTTCACCGCGTTTTCACTCTCGTTATACCTGTCAACCCCTTCTTCCACCTCTTCTTCGAAAGACCTAGCAGCACGAGCATCCTCCTTCTTTTCATCCCCATTTCTGCTCCCCCAGATATCAGGGGACCGCGACCTTTCTCTTTCAATCTGTTTTTCTTGACTTAACCGTGCATCCCGACTCTTCTTATCCTCCAAGAATAAGCCCTCGTCGCCACCACCACTAGCGTTCGAACTACCCTCCCTCTTTAACAGCCGCGGCCGCGGAGCCGTAACCCTACTACCAGGTCTCTCCCCCTGCGTCGTGAACTGCGTAATGCGAGCTTGTTTGGATGTTGATTTCGGCGGTCCGTCCGTCTTTTGGAAGAAATTAAGAAGGGTATTGTTTCGTTTTACCGAGTGCGGCTGTGACTTTGCGCCGGCGGAGATTTTGGACGGTGTTGAAATCCGCCTATTGTTAGATGATGCTGGCATTCCCTCTGAAATCTGAAGATTGAGAATTAAGAGCGAAAAAGCGGTAGGTTATATAGAGAATGGAGCTGCGAAGGACGATCGAGGTCACAGTTAGTGTTTTAAGACGAATTCAGTGAATGTGCATCGTATCCAGCATCCATGAGGCATAAACGGTCATATTATTTTGTTCAGTGAAAAACAACGGATTACAGAAACAAAGATATGTTTAAAAGAGAGACAATGTTGCGTAAATCAAGAGTTAGTGGCCAATGTCTCGGAGGCGCGGCAAGTCGATTTTCGCGACACGAAGTCACGTGATTAGGCTACCTACTCTATGTAGGCTACGGCTTTGGAGATAACATCAGTGCAGGGCTAGATGGACTGTTGACCCGTGAAAGTCTAATTCGCTATTCTGGCGATAATGATACGTTCGAAAATAGAGGTATGTCCGCTGAAATATCAGCAGGAAAGGGACGCAATGAGCCCGGCCCAGCAGCGCTATGTGCCTTCTTGAGTCCGCTCCGGTATTCCCAACTGGAAGCTCTTCCCAACGGCCTTCCATCATACATCAGCCATCATGGTGCTCAACCACCTGGCCCTCCCAGGTTGTGGTTTCCTCGGTCGACGAAATAGCAACATCGCATCACATCGTAAAAGCGCATTCATTAGATAAATATGTCTCGAATCCTAGGTGTCGAAATCACCGAGCCTTCCCTGCCTGGTTCGCAGCCTCTGCAAGACCAAATCATATCAGTGTCATGTCTCATGTCAAAAGTTGTTCCAGGAGAGTAAGTGGTTACATACCTCTCCGCGTCGCATCCTCCAACAAACCCACATCAACCTCCGACCGCGGCAAAACTACATACCGCACTACACTCCCTCGAATAAACATGTTCTTGACGGAGCTGAGATGTGGATATTTGTCGAGGTCTAGAACGTCGATATCATCGAGTTTGATGTTTAGGTACTGGTCGACGGACTTGAGCGTCCCGCGAATGCGGATATCATTCTTGAGCTCTATTGTCACGACTTGGTTCGTTAGGGTCTTGAAAAAGCTGAATCGGAGGATTGTTAATAAGGATAGAAACTTGAGATGGTTAATCGGAGGCCAACGTACCTGAAAAAGAGCATTTTGGTTGTGCAGGGTTTTAGTGAAGATTGGTTGACAATGCGACTGCGTCTTTGGACGCGGAGGAGCTCTAGGCGGGACGGACTTGTTCACGTGACTGGCTCGCATGAAGTAGATTGAGACACAAAAGCTCATGTATTTGTTAGGCCTATATTCTAGACTGCAAAGTGCCTGTGTCGGAGAAACCCTATAGTAATATAACGTTGTCTTATAGGAAACGTCGTCCATGACTGAGCTGCGGGTTGTTACAATAGCGATTGGGAGAATACAGGTGTACGTATGAAGTGGGAGAATACTTCGAACAGATAGGGTTTTTTTGTTATACTAGGTCATTGGTATCAAATCTCATGCCGTCGTACTCTGCTATCTCGGATCTCATTCATCACAGAACGCTCAACAGAACCGCACCAAAAAAGGTCAGTTGATCAGATAGTAATCGATCGCCACCAGGACGATAGAGGGAACAAAAAGACAGCCACCAGGGCTGAATATTAAACAATGAAAGAGTGGAATGGACGCACGCCGCAACCGCAGACGGATAGAGAACCTCAAGCACCCTTAGCTTCGCTCTGCTTCTTTAACGGCTTCATCGCCCAACCAGACAAGCACGTCCAGCCAGACCCATTCTTCCGCCCCTCGTCAAACACACTCCCGATACCCTCAAGCAGCTTGCTCTTATCTCGACCCATCTCAACCTGGAGCTTAAGCAGCCACTGTTCCCAGATCCAACCACCCAGTAAACCCGTGATGGACGCAATATCAGCCGTACTTCCCAACGGCCCCTGAACCGCCTCGTAGTCCTCAATCAGACTCTTGACCCTGGGATCAGGAGTCTCTCTTGGGACTTGAGGCTTTGGTGGCTCTGTTCCCATTGGTAGATACATCCAGCCTCGTTTGATGCCCACGAAGCCTTGCTTGCGCAGGCGACCAACGAATTGCCTCGTTGGAACTGGGTCGTAGCCTCGGATTTTCAGACTGAACGAGAACTCGATGGATGTTGCAGATGCGTATGGACCCGCGCGAGTTATCTCGGCGTCCATCACGAGGTACTCTAGATACCCCCCTGGCTTGAGACAGCGACGGCATTCCTTCAGACAAAGATCGTACTCGTCTAGGCTCTCCCCGGCCGGGCGTTCCGTCTTCAGGAACGCAGGTAGGGAGCGGGCTGAGATCACGTCGAACTTATTGTCAGGGAAGGGAAGCTTCCATAGCTGGGGTACCTGAATGTGATGGTGGTTCGGGGGGCCCTTGATGGCCTTGTTGACTTGCTGGTGCTCTGTGTACACAGTGTAGACCTTGACATGAGGATAGTCGTGCGCGAGATGCCAGGCCCACTCGGCTGTGGCATGACCACCCAGATCAAGAACCCTCACTTGACGGCGCTTGGGGGACTTGTGGGCGGCTGCGACCGTCGCACGTTTCGAGAGGCGCTTCCGAGCAGGACTCACAACAAGATTGCCCCCTTGGAGGTATCGCAAGGCTTCCATGGCCCACATTGGTTGGCTGATTTGGGAAAGGACAAGTTGCTCCTTCTCAATCATGGAGAACTCAGCTTTTTGTTGGAGGATTCCGGGAAGAACGGAATTGCGCGGCGCTTTCGCGAACGGCCCACTGTAGGCGGGCCGCTCTGGAAGCACCAGCTCATAGTTCCCAAGCAGGCACTTGTTGTGCAACCCAGACAAACCAAGACGGAAAGATTGCACAGCGTCAAAACGAGTACTACGATGCACAAAGGTATCCCGGCTTCTAGACTGATCAAGCAAGAAACGGAAGCCGCGCCAGTAGATTGAATCCTTGCTCGCATTAGCAGCAGGAAGCGAACTGGGAGGTTCCGGAAATGTCCCAGTGAAGCGAACGGAAGCCTTTCGCTCGAAAGCCGGAGAAACGTGTTGGGGGCTCTCGTCGACGTTTTGAGGCCGCTCCTCTTCATCTGGAAGGTTGTTGACGGGATTTGTTTCGCTGAGCGCCGCAAGATACGAAGCTTGTGCCGCCAGCCAAACGCTAGTTCTGTCCAAACTGGACAGTGCTTTCTTGTGCAGTTCTTCCGCATAATTCTCGTCTTGCTCGTCGGGGTCGTAGGCGGTAGCAGGTCTTGAAATCTCGTGCATACGTTCGCTGACAGGACTAATGGAACCCTCCGTTGGTGGGTGTGCGGGACTCTCTGGGATCTTGATTGCTGTCGGTGGTGCGTAGATTGCCGTCAGCTGCTCATCATTCAATCTCTCTGGGAGATCGATGACTTGCTCAATGATTTCCCCCTCGTCCCTGTTGAACGGAAGGTTGTAAAATCTCTCAGCAGTGGCAGAGGTAGGCGGCTGGTTGAGCTTCGGAAGTGACCAGGTATGGCGAGCCCGAGGAGCCAGCGAGTTGAAGAATCCCCCAGGCGATGGTATGCTCAGTCCCGTGAAGCTATACTCTGACAACTCAGATACTGGCGTTTCATCGTCAAGGCGGCGTGGTCCTGGCGGAGCTGCAACCTGCCACATTTCCTCATTCGGTTCCGAAGTCTCCGACCATGGTTCCGGCGTTCCTTCCAGAGGAATAAACTGCAACGTTGCCAGGGCACCTTCAGGAAGAGAAACACCTCGGTCCGAAAGGGTGTCCTCGCGCGCTGGTTCAACTCCAAAATAGCCGGCCTGCGGTGTAGTTTGGCCAGGAATCTGCGGAAACTCCCCAATGAAGCGGCGCCAGTCGTCGTCGGCATCTTCAATAGGAATTTCGATGCTCGGTACTTCTTCAGTCTCAGGGTTCGCAATGTCTGGGTGTTGCGAATCGTCGAGATCTGGAAGAACATGGATCTCGCGCGAGTTCCAGTCGGTGTCTGGAAGAGACCGCAAGGACGGAGTCGATGGAGTGCTCAAATTAGACACCTGGTCCGATGACACGCTGCCATCCAACGACGGGGTCGCGTGCATTGCCGGTACTGAACGTGACAAAAGCGAGAGAGCGGCCGGAGAAACGGGGATTCTCTGCGGAGGAGTTGGTGGAACGGGCGAGCTCTTCGGAGCCCCATTGAGCGAAGGCCATATACTCGACGTTGGGATAGAGAGAGCCGGATACCGCCTCCGAGAATTCGAAGAGGTCACCGAGTCCGTCCTCGTGGTCGGTGTTGTCAGGCTGGTGGGCCGGGTACTTGTAAATGACATGCACTCATCACTGAAGTCCGACTCATCGTCCGTAGCATCATAAAGTTCATCAAAGGTCCTCATCTGATTCTGCCAATCCACATCTGAACACGACGAGACTGAACCAGCCGACAGCGGCGACAGAAACTTCCGTTGTTGTCTAACCAGCGGCAACGACAACCCAGTCGTCTTCAACTTCAGTCGCGGCGCGGGACTCTTCGGACCATTATCAGTCGGACTCGGTCCCCGATTGTCTGCATATTGCGTCTCGCGCGCGTCCTCGATTATAGTATTAAGCCTCGTGCCCCGGACCTGCCGGGAAGGAGGAAATCTGGCAGTTGCAGGTCGACTCGGCTCTGCCATCATCGAGCCTCGTAATCTGCTAGACGGATTATTGTACGTGAGCGGAACCAGCAAACAGTACTTCTAGGGTATCTCAAAGCATCGACCTGATCAACAGGTTCAGGGATTATAACGAAGGACGGCCTAGCTACCAGAGCCAAAGGCACGACAAGGAACAAACCAAAGGCAGCACGCAAAAGAAGCAACTCCACAAGAGGGAAACAAGACCTGACGCCGTGGGTAGCGCAAGGCTGTGATAAATAGATCTCCAGCGCGGGGAGGGGAGCGGATCTCGCGAAGGTGCCTTCACACCCGCCATCATCCGTGCAGAACCTAATGCAACATTGCGCACGCCGGACCCAAATATCCCTGTCCAAGTGTCCTGCAAATGCGATTATTGGCTGCGAGGAGGCAGGCGCTTCGAACAGGAGGGTCCTCCCTGACGCTGAGAGGCAGGCTGGGAGGTGCACAAAGCAACCAGGCAGATCATCACACCAATCATGGCCGGGAAACCTTTATTGTGTCTGCAATGAACCGCCCAAGGGAGTTATGGTCCCAGTCACTTGAAATTGAAATCGCTGATTGGCGTGATGAACGAACTGCAAGCGCCGAGCGAACTATCTTTAGAACGAAGCCGCTGTCGGTCGGGGAAGAGCACAGACACAGGCAACCTGGCAAATTTTGGGCTCGAACACTTGACGGAAGCGTAGATTGAGTCACCTGAACAGCGTGACCTTGTCCAACTGGCGGAATTACTAATTCTGGAGGATTCTGTGCAGTCAGCAGTCACCACGACGGAGTAATTAGGGGTCTTTCCAGTATCAGTCATGCACAGCGATAAGACTATCCCCAAGTCGATGAGAATTTAACCTCCAGCAAGAAAGCAAAAGGAGATATGCCACAAGCGGTTACCTGGTAATTAGCATGGTTTGATGCTGTACCCAGAGTCCTAATAATCAAGAGATGTTAAGAGCTTGAAATCAACGATTACCGCCAGCGCGGAATCAGGCAGAAAGGTGAGGCATCGATAGGGAAGGATCTAGGCTTGTCTGCCCCACCTCACTTGTCCACGTGCGATGCTTGGCCCTAGCCCTTACAGGCAAGCTCTTCTTCCCAATCGGGCTTTCCGGAGTGACGTCGCCGGACAGATTTACCGATAGAAAATGTCGGTGATATCAATGATCGCTGGCAACTGGGCCTGCGCGGGAGAGGCTGCTCCGTAGACAAAAATCATAATAGCATAATAATCGAAATCCCTCCACTTTAACATTCCTCTAATTTACATCTCGCCACTCCCTACGAGTGCTACCGGTTTATTTGTTTGTACATACTTCATCTTAACAGCCTTCTAGATCTTCCAAACCCATATCAGGACTATCGTCCATTCACACATAATAACAACACAACGGCACAATGTCTCCCCCGGCAATAATCGCCCCCTCTATCCTCAGCGCAGATTTCGCAACCCTCGGCAGCGAATGCTCGACCAAAATCTCCGAGGGCGCCGACTGGCTGCACGTCGACATCATGGACGGTCACTTTGTGCCCAACATCACATTCGGCGCGCCAGTGGTGACCAAGATCCGCTCGCATGTGCACCGCCCGTCGCAGCCGCAGGGCAAAGGGACGTTTGATTGCCATATGATGATTGCAGAGGTACATCCTTAACCTCACGGTATACTCAACTAGAGGTGAGAGCTAATATTGGAGCAACTTAGCCGCAAAAATGGGTCAAGGACTTCAAAGACGCCGGGTGCGATCTGTATTGCTTCCACTACGAGGCGGCGGTTTCTTCAGTTGCCGCCAAGGATCCAGCTGATAAAGAGACAACGCGCAAGACAAGCCCTAAGGAGTTGATCCGCTATATTCATGAGGAGGGGATGCAGGCGGGGATAGCAATTAAGCCGGATACGCCAGTTGATGTGCTGTGGGATATCCTAGCTGCGGATGATGAGAAGGAGAGGCCAGACGTGAGTTTTCTCTGCTCCACTGCACTTTCCTTGTTGGTAAACCAGACGAGCGTGAGCTGACAGTTTTCTGTTACTAGATGGTTCTTGTCATGACCGTGCACCCGGGATTCGGCGGACAGAAGTTCATGGCCTCAGAGCTTCCTAAAGTCAAGGCGTTGCGTGAGAAATACCCAGACTTGAACATCGAAGTTGACGGTGGGTTGGGGCTTGGGACAATCGACCAAGCAGCGGAAGCTGGTGCCAACGTCATCGTCGCTGGGTCAGCTGTCTTTGGCGCTGAGAACCCAGGGGATGTCATTCAGAAGCTGCGCGATGCGGTTAACAAAAACCGGAAAGTGTGACTATCTCCCGGCGAGGTGGGCGGAAGTAGGTTATAAGTTTTACAGCGAGTTCTGAAAGCATATTATGGATTCACGAGCGATATTTTGTTTGTTGCAAACAGCGACTTTCATACATACAACAGACATTCCTTGTGCTCTACACAAAAGCTACCGAGTTATTGTACAGTAGTATCCGTGATTTGCAAAACTTGATTGTACACTGATCAACCGAATTACATTAATCAATGGAAACCCGAGAACAGACCCTAAAATGCAACACCGTGGTATCCGTACATAGCAAAACAAACATGCATGCCGAGTCGTACAACATTCGTTGATCATTAGCAGCGAGAAAAATAGTACACGCAAGGGGGCTGTCATCTACAGCGCATGGTGCCCGCTAGCCCTCTAATGCATCTTCGACCGTGGCCTCAGCGGCGACCGTGGCCTTATGCTCGCGCAACGACTCCAGCGCGGGATTGTGAGCCCCTGAAATCGACTTGCGCAGCTCCTTGGCCATTTTCTCCGCCTCCTCCTTTGACTCGGCGGCGATGTTTGAGTTACGATGATGGTTGATCAGCCCTAAAGCTTCAGCGTTATCAGCACGAAAGTTGGCAGAAGACTCCGCAGCACACTCGGGCACCAAAGGCGGCCGGTTTGAACCAGACTTTGCGATTTCAGGAGCGACCGACATGCGACGTACACTTTGTTCGCCACCTCCCTCCTTGGTTTCTGCGCCTCCGTCGGTTTTGGAAGCGGAGGTGGAGGTGGAGGTCTGGGGTCCTGCGGCTGCTGGCGCGCTGGGTTTCGAGGCGGGTCCCTTGGCTTTGGCCGCGGCCTCTTCGCCAGCTTGGCGAAGTGCCTTGGTGACTGAATCGTCGACTTGGGATTCTTTGTCGCGGGGCTCTTGGATCTTGATTGTGCTTGTCTTGGAAGCTGGAGCGTCGGCCTTGGGTGCAGCCGTGGAAGTTGTGCTGGGTTCGGCGACAGGGAGAGGTGTGTCGGTGGCGGGGAGGTCGTCGAAGGGCTCAACGCTGTTAATCTGCATCTTCAACTCGCCGAATTCGTTCCATTCTTCGATCTGTTCAAGGTCCTGAGTTGCGTCCTCGTCAGCGATGTTTCCAAGATTAGAGACTCAACCCCCGCTTCGCCATGGAAGCGATAGGTCAAGAACATACGCCGACAACAGTCCCGTATTTCACCAGTCCAGGCAGTTTCTTCCCCCTTGAACGACGACCCCAGAGTTTCCTCGCGGCTTCGTCGGTAGCCACATCAATTGCGCGGAAGGGGATCTTGTTGGCTTTGAGGATGGTCTCCAAGCGCGAAGTGGCGGTGATGATGTGAGAGGACCCCGCAGTAAGGGAAGTGTAAAGGTAGAGCGTGGGATCGGACATTGTAGCAAATGTCTGCAATTATTCAAGGTGCGTAGTAGTGTATGTGGAGAGATCAAATGCAGATACAGGGAAGTTACTAGTAGTGCAAGCGTAGAAAAGCAATCACGGTCATGAGGATCGTGGTGCTTGTCTCCAACTGCCTTTTCTCCGCCGGCCTTTGGCCCTTATGACGTGGCCCGTCTGATCACGTGGCGATAACCCACCTTCAGCTCTTGTCAGGCCTTATCGATGTCATTGTCGACTGCGAATTCTACGTCGATCATTGTGCAACTGTAGTTGCCACATCTCCGGCCAGCAAGACGCTTTCATAACACTCCACCCCCTTGACTTTGGATTCAAGGGGTGTACCACTGATGTCGGCAGCCAACCTTGACGCTTCTGCCATCAGACACTGCGCTTGATTCGTGAACCGAACTTGAGCGGCGGCAGGATTCGACTGATCGGAGATCAATCCGTCCAGTATGAGGGCCACCCGGGACCGTTCTACTTCAGGTCCAACTTTGTCGGGTACACGATGAAGTAATTCGCCACAGCCACCAACTTTAGCCTTCTGTACTGCTATACTCTGCGCTTTTTGTACGCCATTACGCCAACCATGCACACTGAGCGCGCAGAGGAAACGATTCTACTGGTGGGCTATTTTTTTCTATAAGGGATTACCTATCAGACGTTATACGTATAACCAGTTCTGACGTGCCCTGGTAGCAAGTAGTTGCTTTGCCTAGGAGACTCCACTCTACTCCGCGTCTGGACTATAGAGACGACTAGGTCTCCATATACACTCCGTACCTTCTTCAACTTGCTACAAAGCATCGGACAACCTGCAAAACCTAACGGCTGCAGGAGCCTCGAACTTTCAGTGTCTTGGATCTCCATAGGTAATATAAGTCTGTGCCGTCCATCTCAAGCCTACACTCGATTACCTGAACATACGTAGATTTGGACTGTCCCAAGTTGTCAACCTTGTTCGACGCCCACTGCCTACGGTATTAGCAACTACGAGAATCAACGGCACTGCCAATGCTTGCATGATTGGACAGTCCTGCGCGCGGGCTGAAGTTGAAGCACTGTAATCGTTGCTGGCATTGAACTGTGGATCTAGCCTGGTAGCCAAAAGGTCTTCAGCTGAGTATCACGCATACTTGGTGGATTGAGAATTGCTGGGCGCAGTTCGTTTTTCTGACTCGCTCTTGGTATGACTGACGAGAGCTAGTGCTCGCCAGCCTGGCATCCGCTTCCACGAAAACAGAACAACTTACCATGGCGGCGCAACGATGAAGGCAATACAACTCAGCCCGTTTGCCTCTCATAAAGCGATTCGCTCCCATTGCTAAGAACCTTATGCGCCATTACGACCTGCAAAAGGCAACTACATGAGTTCCACTGGGGGTAAGCACCTTTCCCTGACTGAAACTCGGCTCGCGACGATATGGACATAGTTCTTGGAAGTTGAACAATAGACACAGGAATGGTAGAAAAGTCAAGAGGGTTAGCTACATATCAGCTTGTTCGAAGCTGACAGCAAAAAAAGGCACAGCGCGCATACGGCCTACCAAGTCGAAGAGAAGGGAATTGCCAAGTATCACTGGCAACTGGAAGTTTCCGTAGCCCGTACTGAGTTAATTAACTATATAAAATCTATTAGCAAAAGGAGAAATACAATGTGCTCGTTCCTGGAGTATAAAGAAAAGGGCCCAGAGGCCATATCAGTCAATAAGGAGTACTTTACAACCTCACTCACGTCCTATTCAAGTCTCTAGATTGGTTACCTCTTAATTAGATGTGCTTGTCACTGACATGGTACTTAGGGACATCGCGATATCAGGCGCAGACTGGCAAAGCCAACCCATCAAGCTTCACGGGAGGTCGCAAAGAGGAAACTTGAATCATTTTCATCTAGGCAGTTGAGACAGATGATATAGATATCGAAGTGGTGGCCGTTACTTAAACACAAGTCTGACTTAGCCGTGCCTGGAGTGTTTTCGAGATAACCGCTGGACTTGTTGGCCATGACCTCGTCAAGGCGGCTCTACTGACCTTGCCAAAGGCAGTTACTGACTCAGCTTGTCGCATGATTCTCGCATAACCTGCCTGTAACCTGCTTAACACACAACCATTGTGGACAATGTGGACAGGGACGAGTTACTTTGCACCTTGCACGACACCCTTCTTCTTCTAGTACTAAAAGTACAATGCGCATTCCTTTTCTCTTTTCAAGAAGCAAAAATGGAGGTCATATCCTTCCGGTCACTCGGCAATTAGTTCCAACCAGCCGTCCCACACGAATTGGAACACAAGCGATGACTGGTTTCGCTATACAAGAGGCCGGTTTCTCTTCAACGAGACACAGGAAATGTCGATACGTTATATCAGATTTGATATGAACGAGTTGGTGAAGTGTGCTACTGAATCAGTTGGATTGACATTTGCACAATGCATTGGGGTTGAGAAGTTCCCTGATGGGATGTTCAATAAGACCTTCCTCTTCACACTGCACCACGGCACGCAAGTTGTAGGGAAAGTACCGAACCCAAATGCCGGGCGAGCTCACTACACAAAAGCTAGTGAAGTGGCAACAATGGATTTTGTAAACAGAAGGCCATAACTTGTCTTGACCTGGACTATTCAGATTTTATCTAATGTTTCCTCTAGGCCCGGAATGAATTACGCACCCCGGTGCCGAAAGTATTAGCATGGAGCTCCAGAGCAGAAGACAACTCGGTTGGCGCGCCGAATATATAATAATGGAAAAGGTGGCCGGCGTCCAGCTTAGTAAAGTTTGGCCCATAATGGGTATCAGGGAAAGATTTGCACTCACCAAATCAATCTCTGGGTATCATGTCGACATCTTTTACCAAATATGGAAGTCTCTATTACTCATCTGACATGGAATATTCCTATGGATGTGACCTTGTGAAAGGGAGTATGCCTGTACCTAACCATCATCGGTTTGCTGTTGGCCCGTCAACAGGCCACGAATTTCTCGACGATAGTCGGATAGTATTGGATTTTGATAGAGGCCCCTGTATGACTTTATATCTGCCACTTGAAGATATCTGCTTACATGATTATTCCAGGGAATAGTGTAGAGCAGTACAAAGTGGCGGTTGGCCTTCGAGAGATTGCTTGTGCGCAGAATATGACTCAGTTACCTCGGTCCCTAATATCGCTATATGGCTCCGGAACCTACTGCCGTTCGCGTTCGAAAAAGTAAAGCGGCTCTTCGAAAATATCTTCGTCTTGTGAAATACCTTCTACAACGGACCCATCAATCACATCTGCCTTTCTATGGCACCTTGACCTCCATGCAGAGAACATCTTTGTTCACCCTGAACGACCAACGGAGGTGCTTGGTATCATAGATTGGCAGTCAAGTGAATTGTTGCCGCTCTTTGACCATGCACGTTTGCCATACTTTCTTGATTATGATGGTCCTCCATCGACAGGTATTGACCCACCAGCATTCCCAGCCGATTTTGACAAACTCGACCCGGCCAAAAAGCTGAGACCCAGGATCTTTATTTAAAAAGGTCACTCTCGGCGTTGTATCGAAGGTTCACTTACAGCAATAGCATGACATTATTCAGAGCCATGGAATTTCGAGAGGCCACCAGCTGTGAGATGCTCCTTCTTGCTCAAATTATCTATCTAGATGCCTTGAAGTTGAGAAGGAATGACACCCCATACGGGTGTGCAAGCCTCTGGCAACCCGCCGTTTCCGTTGCAGGTCTCTGCTGAATGGGATTTCATTGATTGATGAGGATGCTTCTGGCGCTATCAGAGGTATGGAATTAATGCGGAGCCAAAGACAGTCGCTGGGCCAGATGTGGCCTGACAAAGGCGTTGTACGGCCAGAGCAATATGAAGAAGTAAAAAAGCTTCTAAAGCAAGCAAAGGTTGAGCTGATTGACCAGCTAGCACATTCTGAAACAGAAAAGGTTTCGTGGGAAGAAGCATGGCCATTTGATAGCTAGACCAACAATACATTTTTTGCCTAATGGGTACAAAAACATCTAGAAGAGTGCAGAAATTAAGCTCAGTGGTAAAGAGTCAATGTTTAACAGCCTAAGAAATGTGCCTTTTAGTATCTGCGAGCCAGCTATATAGGAGTGTACCCTGCAGATTGGACTAGGTCTGATCATAGTAATGCTTTTGATCCAATTAGGAGTATGTTTGCCTAAACACATGCTTCTACAAGTATGATCAGACATGGGTTAAAGGTCTTGCGTTTAGAGCCAGCTGCAGTTATTGAACGAGGAGGGTTGTCAATGAAACCGTAAAAGGCCTGTATTAGGACTTGCAGATGCAGGGAATTTATGTAGTAGGTTAGGCTATCTCAGGTGCCAGGACAGGTAAAGTCCTGCTAAACTATACCAATCACCAGAATAACTGGGTCTTTAGATCTAGTTATATTTCATCTAAACAATAAACTCTACTTATAGTCATTTTGGCTTCATCGACAGTATACAACTACAACACCAAACATACACAGCTCGACGATCAAATATAACATCGGTTGACTTGCCTGTCCTTAAAGAGGTAGAGCTCATGGACGAGATACGGTTAACGTGGCCATCTAAACACCAACTCTAACCAATAGTCTGGTTCCTGGAAGAGCCCTCCAGTAATCTGGTGCTGACAAGGCTGGAATTGTTTGTGATGCGTGTGCAAGCCACGAGACCAAACCCCCGTACCATCCTAGCTATATCTAGCAGTGGCAGTCCGGCGTTGCTCCTAGTCCCAGAAAGGAGTCCACTGCCTGCCAGCTTCTCTCTCATAAGGACATCTATTGCCCTATAACTTTGCGCTGCTTCGCACACGCCGAACTCGCTAGCAAGGCGGCCGCGCAGGCAAACAGCCACCACCACCCATTTCGCAAGCTCTCCGCGTACAAATCAATGATGGAGTCATACAGCCTGCCCCCAAATAGGGTCTTGACCCTCTGCACATCCGTAAGGATGACGCCGACCTGCCCCGGCGTCAGGGAGAGATTCCGCAGGTTCGAATGCAAGACGTTCTGATACAATGCGGCGTAGACGGCGATCCCGAAGATATCACCGACCGTTTGGGCGAAGATAACCAGGCCCGTGACGAGGCCGATATGTATTGGCTCAACAGAAAACTGTGACGCTACAAGGAGCCCCTCCATGACTGCGCCCTATCCGATTCCGATGATGATGAGCTCGACGATGGCCTCAGCGCGGCTGGTCGTGCTGCTCCAGCGGGTAATCAGCCCGCCTGCGAGCACGATCAAGCCTGGGCCAACCCAGGCGTTTGGCAAAGTGAGGCCGTATTTGCTGGTAATCCAGCCGGCGAGGGGTTACCGATTTGCAGGCCGAGCATCATTGGGAGGAGAGCGACGCCGGACATGGTTGCGGAGTCGCCGTAGACGAGCTGGAAGAATTGGGGCACGTAGTACATCATTCTGAGGAGATTGGCCCCGTAGAAGAACTCGGCGAAGAGAATGGCCACGATGGCACGGTTGCGGAAGAAGACGGGCGGCATGAGGGGATCTCTGGCGTAGTGCTCCCAGATTGCAAAGGCCAGGAGGAGCGAGAAACCGCCGATAAAGCAGCCGATGACGTGGGAGGAACTCCAGGGGAAGCTGTTGCCGCCCCAGGAGATGGCGAGAAGGAGGCAGACGGTGCCGCCTGTTAGGGTTATGGTGCCGATGACGTCGAAGTTCTTGATACGCTCCTTGTCGATTTTGGGGGTGGGGATGCGCAGGTAGAGAAAAGTGATGATGAGGCTGATGGGGGAGATGCATAAGTTGATATAGAAGCACCAACGCCAAGTGACGGATCTATTGGCAGTGTCGGACTCGTCCAGGCTCTTTGTGCAGCACCATCTGGCTGAAAGACCTACTCAGAGAACGCCCCTCCGAGAAGAGGGCCGGCCACATCAGCAAAGGCCCAAACGAGCCAAGTAACGGAGACATACTTTCCCACATCACGGAGGGGAACTAGGTCGGTAAGGATGACCTTAGCACGTCAGATACTAATTATTCTCTCTTCTGGCAGACAACTCACATTGACCAGCCCATAGATACCACCTCCACCAATGCCCTGGATTACTCAGGACCAGACCAGCATGTTCATGCTCTTAGAGCAACCGCATAAACCGCTTCCAAGGATAAAAACGAGCGTCCCAAAGATGAACATGTTGCACCGTCCAAAGACATCGCCAAGCTTACTGTACAAGGGCAAGACGAGGGTAAATGAGATGAGGAATCCAGTTCCCAGCCAGGACGAATTGTTGTAGGCATTGAACTCGGACGAGATGATGGGAACGGCCGTCGCGACGATGTTGAAATCCAAGGCGGCCAGAAGCATGCCTACGCTCAGGCTGTGCGAGTTCGTCTGAGAGATAGATTAAATTATCATAGATTTAGAAGAGGACGGCATACCCAAAACATAACAATCCAGAACTTAGCGAGCGATAGCCCAGCCTTTGCGCCTGGACTCGTACTTTCCTCTGGAGGCGCATCTTGCTCTGTAGTCACAGACTTTTCAACATCGACAGCATCGGGAAGAACGCCGGTCGTCTTCAATGCACTGTCACTTTTTTCTGGTTCTGGCTGCGCTGTCATGATGGAGTTTCCTGGTAATGGCCGATGATAGGCTTTTTCCAGATGGTTGTGGAGATATTGACCGTTGAATAAGGATGGCTACAAAACAAACAAAGACAGACCAGACGGCATGAATAAGAAAGATATGATTACCTGATTTATTTGTACTTGTCTCCTAAACACCGACAGCGGCCGACATCTGACAAACCTGGCGGCCATATAGATGGCTGTGAGCGGCGGCGAGCGGCGAGCCCCACAGATCTCCCCGACATCCCTGTAAATACACATGATATGATTGGATTAATTACAGTGGTGCCGTTTGCCGCCGCCAATGGGAGCTCAGGGCCTTGCAGGAGATGCATAAAGTGGAGTAAGTCAGTACTGTACTTCTGTAGTGGTTTGAAAGTAGTTTGAAAGTGTACAACACTGACAAAGATGAGGACGAAAGTAAGGACTCTATTAAATCGTATATTAAAAGTCGTATTCATAGTCGTTGTATCTGGCAAGTAACAGTCAGGCTGCAAAGGACATGTGCACCTAACTAGGATTGAGCAGTCTGTATCACCAGCCACGAGGGGAATGGAAGCTGTTCCGCGTACCATTAAGATAGATGATGTTATAGTATAAAATGCACTGTACAACAGTTGCAGACTTGGTTTCTCAGGCTCACACTTTTCGTTCTTTTTCTTATTTAGACCAATCATTCCAGGGGCTAAGCTGTACTAGGTTGACTGTCATTAAAGTAGTTTACAGAGTACTATATAGATAAATTAGAGTCACATATAGGGTATTCTCATGTGTATTCACAGGAGTTTGTCGTATTTTCATCGCAAAGCACCAAACTATATTCAGAGAAGCAGCTGGCGATTCAACGGAGTTTCAACAGAGTTACAACAGTGGACTGTAACAATGAAAGGGCATGTCAATAATTACAACGAAAAAAAATTTCTCCTATGTTGCAGTGTCTTGAAATAGGCATATTCATCCTAAGATGATGTCAGATATTTAGCCACTCTGGTTAACAGTGGTAGAGAATTCATTACCCTAGCTCTGCAGCAGCTAGACACCGTTCCGCAATGGAGTAAAGTTTCAATCCTGCCCTAAGCCCGCTGCAGCCTGAGTTGTAGTATTTGGGCGCGCAATCGAGAATACCCTAAACCGAGTATGCCAGCGCTAAGTAATTGGAGACAGTGCAGAAGCGTACCTCCCAGATCTTACTAGTGCACTTTCTAACTTAACCGCTTCAGGTTTTACTAACAGGTTCTCGATTCCACTTCTTGGTCCTCTACAGCGCCAACCACTTCACCCGACAACCGCCCTCCATCAGTCTAATAAGTACAGGAGCGGGAGCCAGCTCTATAAATCTAGATACCTGAGGACCTCTAGTGAGATTTCTATCAACATGGTTTCGCAGCTTGAGCTCCATACACCAAGCAAACCACGTAAACAGGCCTGTCTGGCATGTCGACGGCGAAAGAAGCGTTGTGATGTGAGTCTCCTCTGTCTACCCGCTCCCATAGCCGTACTTGCGTTGACTGGTAAGGGCTATCGTCCCCCGTGTTCGGTGTGCATTGGATGGGGCGTTGAATGTGCCTACGCGTCGGACCCTCAGCCCTCAATGGGCTACGGATTTCCCAACCCCGACAGCACCCTGGGGATGGACTTGGCCGCATTTGTCCAGAATATGCCCGGCGCTGCATCATTTGATCTTCCCCCGGATCTCGCGCTGATCTCCTCGGAGGCAAACCATGGCGTGCCGGGTCTGGGAAGCAACAGTCCAATGCCGGCGGTGGACCAGCTGCCACTGGCTGGACAGACCGTCCAGCTGATAGACGAATTCTTTGCGCGTTGTCATCCACAGTTGCCCTGTATTCACAACGAGACGTTTCTGGCTCGTATACAGGCCCAGTATCAACGCCGCTAGAATGGGCGATCCTAGCCACCGCAGCAAGAGCACATCGCGACGCGACAGTCTCAAGTCGAGCAGACATATTTCTGCAAGCCGCCGTGGATTCTCTTGCACAAAGTCCTCTTCTTCGAGTAAGCGGTTCTCTGGTTGTGTCTTTTAGTTGTTCAGTGTCAGTAGCGCAAGCTTACAGGGACAGGAAAACGTCTCGAGAGACCTGCAAGCAGCAGTATGGTACGTGTATTCGCTCTACTATTCAGGGGAGATCACGAGAGCTGTTATGCTGTTGGCGCAGGCCTACTGGCTAGCCTGTCTGAACGGACTGGACAGACTGGATGAGCCCGATCCGAACGTCCCGGCAACCATGCACCTCTCCCTATAGAGAAGGAAGAATGCCGAGGGACGCTTTGGGCACTCTTCGTTCTCGACCGACAGATCAACTACCTCATGGGCCGCCACTTTGTCATTGATGATGTGCGATGGTGTGTAAACTACCCACTAGATGATGCATCGTCTCAGAGTCAACATGGATTGCGGCCCGACTTAGAACCGGAACGATGCTACAGTAGCGACTTGGCAGCGCAGGCGTGGGAGAAACCCAACATCGTTATTGGCACTGCTCTACCTCGTCTGGTGTGTAAGGCCAGCGTCATGATCGGCCGCATCGCAACATACAAGAGCATCAACCCCATGCCTAGCGACACCCACGGCGCTCAGAAGCGTCAGGCCGACTTCCGCGAGCTCCAATCTGCCCTCGCCTGCCTCTGGGTGTCTCTACCAGCATGTGTCCACAACGTCTCCGAAGTTCCATCGGGTTGCGTAAACCAGAGCGTGTGGCTGCTGATTACGCTGCACACCTGCTCCACGCTGTTCTTCTATATCACAGACACGGAGCGCAGGAGTCCCGGCAGTGATCAATATCCCACCGAGCGCAAGAACTTCACCTGCACCTACAAATCTGTCAACAAAGACGTGACCGCACTGCGCGCACTGTCGGCTTTTGCGACTGATGCGGTTCTGAACCCAATGCTGGCGCCCTCTTACTTCTCGTGCTGTCGGTTCATTCTACTGCAGTGGCGCCGCTCGCAGCAGCAGGAGTTTCGGTTGGATCTGGGGCTTTTGCTGAGACTGCTGGAGCAGATGGCTGATAAGCAGGCGGGAATGGCGAAAATCTACAAGGAGATCATTGAGCAGGAGTTGGGGAGAGATTTGGATGTGCAGGGTGAAGGTAGCCTTGGTCAGGCCCTGGTGAAGACAGAATACTGCTTTAAGATCTAAGGCGAGGACGAACGGCCAGCTTCAACGGCACTTTCGAGAACCTGGCTCCAATTTGACCAGGAGGCTTCTATCCGGCTTCTATCCGGCTTTAAATCACGCTCGGCCTGAATGTCCTTGGCGGTATACGGTCCATTATGAATCCCCAAAGCCTTGACTTAGGTTGATTCCGGATGAAGTGCGGCCCAGGAACGTTGGAAGTCATGTCCCAATCGGTCAGGTAAAGCGCTACCCCGTCACGTAGTCGGGTTGCGATAGAAGTCGTCAACGCGTCTGGTTGGGTTGTATCCTCTATCACCGGTGTGTTTTCGCCGGAAGTTACTGCAACCATACCTAGCAAACGCCGGTTCTTTCGGCAATCAAGTTCAAGCAGTTATGACCTAGTCAGCCGTCCACGCCAAGGACTATACCATGGAGCCCACAGAAAGCTCACCGAGTGCAGCTCCGGTAGGGGGTTATTTTTCTAGACGGACGCGGAGCTTTTGATCCCTGAGAGGGATCCGGTCCGCTCTGGTTCGTGGTTTTTAACCTTTCAACTCGATGCAATATTGGCGCACCATCCCAGTTACCGGCCAACAAGCGCGAAAAAATTGTTACGGAAATCACTTCTCTCTGGAAAGGACAAGGCAGTGGCATGCTCTCGCACGAGATGGTCCATGATTTCACGATGATGTGGTTGAGAGCAGATATAAAAATGGACGGTATATTGAGGGGTTGCAAAGCTTTACGCTGCTTTTCTCTCATGTCGACTTGAACTCTGCGGATTGAAGGAGTGAAGGCGAATTGCTTCAGCAACAGGTCGAGCCGAGACTCATCTTCTGGCAGGTGACAATGTGCTCTGAGGTTGTCTGCACCAGAGTCTCCTAGAAGTGCCTGACCTGGTTGGCATTCACTGAGGGTACAATTTACGTCTACCGAATGCTGAGCCTGCAGAACTGTGAAAAGTAGATGAGCTGTGCACAATACTGTTGTCAGCTGGCTCTTTGTCTAAGACCCTGGGGGAGTTTGCCTTGTCGGGTTTCCTTGTCCATTTAAGTGGCCTGTGGTTGATGGAATAGGGTTGATATGATACAAGCAGAAAACCTATATAAAGATATCGAAGCTTACCAGCAGTATTATAGTCCAGGTTTCCAAAATACCCCCCAGCGAGACAATTTAGAGTCGTACGATAAGTTTCAGTCGTGCGAGCCTTGGAATGATCATGAATGCATACGCAGAAGAATACTCAACTGGATCGAACTCTATATGAAATGGCTAGACTGCATTAATTGAAGGTTTAAGTGCATCAAGCGTTTGGCGTACTACCCGGTTGTAAAGCTGGTAATGGGCTCTGACACGAATAGACAGCAACCGAGAACGAAAGTACACGTGAAAGCTGAAGGTAGCCATGTTTCTGGCATCACTCAAAGTGACGAGAATTACATTTAGAAAGAAAAGAAGAGTAAAAGGAGAAAGAGTCGTCCTGACCGCTCATTCGAAGCAGTCTCATCGGTCTCACCTTCAGCAGCTGTTTGGCTACATAGGTAAAATGGCTCTAGTATTGCGGAGACAGAACACGAGTCTGATAAGGTATGGGAGCATCTTCCAGCATGAATTGAGCAGTCATGCCATGAAGTCGACTGGTAATATGCCGGTCCTTGTATTCTACCAGTCCCTGCCGCGCGTCAGTCCCACTACGTCCATAGATGCCGTCCACAACCAAATGCTCAGGTCATAACGGCAAGACAATAGCATTATAGGGATAATCCAAGCACAAGCAGCGCAGATGCAGTCTCCTCAGACGGAAATGAGATCATTGAGATTGTGGCAAAAGAGATGAGTATCACCTGCCTCAGCTCTGCATCGCGCAGGAGCTCAGACGGTTCACCGGTGCCGACAGTTCAGCAGCTATTGCTCAACAGTCGGAGTCCCGAATGAACACTTGTATCGATATTGAAAGCAAGACTCTGCTGCGCAAGACTAAGCAGCTGGTATGCGGCCGGGGTCTGATACTAGGAATCTTGTTGGCTGCATACAGCAGACCAGGTTGCGAGTTTGGCATCGCTTCTAGTTGCTACCGGACTTTGCCACTGAGTACTTTACTTCCCCATACCTATATCCTTTAGCAAAGGTTCTGGTATCGAGAGCTCTACTAACCGGGAATCGGTACACCATCTCGACTTTCGAGCATTCCTAACATTCTAGTGGAGAGTACTGATGTGTCAGAGTCGATTACTTCCGGTTCCATCGTCATCGGGGCCAGTTCGTTTCAGACTTCATGACTTGTTGGCGGGCTGTGGATAGTGTGGAAATCATCTCCAGCGCAATGACAACACACTCAGCTTCCATAGACCGCAAGTACACTCGGCCTGGCAATGGAGCAACTCGGTGTTCGCCCGAGCCGTTATAGCGATTAGTCATGTCTTTACCGGAGGGCAAACCCTCCAACGGCACACGACACGATGGTCTTCCCCACCCCGATCTCATTTACGATATACGGAACTGCGACGAACAACGGCTTTCAGACTCAGGGTCAATGACGTCTTCCGAAAATCTTCCGGGCGAGCTCCGTGAATTAAGACGAGGAGATTTACTTCGTAATTTAATTTTGGCAGCCCATGTGGGCCACTCACTGCAGAAGCCAGCTAGGGGCGTTTCAGGGAAGAACAGCGGTGCCGGCACGTGATGCAAACCACGTGATGGCAATCTCCGATCTTCCTTCCCCACCGGCCCACACTGCACTTTTTGGGATTGCCGATTGCGACGAGTGTGAGATTCCCGGGATGAAGGTATCGAGGACTAACACTGGCGCGCCCGGAAGAACGGAGAAAGTGTGAACGCCAAGGGTCACCCAATCTGCCTTGCTATAGCGAATGCGATAATATTCCCAAGTCATACGACGCACTGGCAGCCTTGAAACAGATCCTGAAGTCAACAGAGGGCGAACCACTCAACCTTGGAAGCCGGCCGTCCGGTACCGCCGTTCCAACGGCGGAGAATGGAGATCAGTGTGTGGCCTCCATGATTGATCCATACTTTGACCGTTCTACGCTGACCACAATATGTCATGTATCCTTCAAGAAGCAAGTTTGCCTGAGTCGGCCGCCGTCGCGGGCAAGCTGCATCCAAGCGACCGCTGCACATCGGCTGGCTCGTCATCAGCAGGATAACCGAGCGAACCGCGGTATTCGCCAGATTTTTAGAATCACTAGGACCGATGCTCTTATTGCTCTTATCATAAAGGAGGGTATTGGGTGGAAAGGGTAGAGACCCGAACGGGTGTAGCCCAGAGGCCAGACAACGTGGCAGCCGGCGAGTCGAGCGGGAGTGTGAATTCAGTCCCGAATGGCCTGAAAGCTGGCAGCCTGGCACCCTCACATGGACTTGGGCTGGCATACCTGACCTCCAGAGTCCAGAGAATTCTTCTCTGACCGCACTGGGAGCGAGCCGTATAAGCGCCCCATCACCCATGGCCAAGAGGATACGTTGTCGAATCAGAACAAAGTGCGATTCATACGGGCGTCTGAGAGTCTTCCAGATGACTGATCCAGCAGTGGTGCTTGCATCCGTATGGGCGCCTCACTTTGGTTCTGTATTCTGTCCGTACTCACCTGGCACTACACCGTACTTAATAGTCTTAGTAGTACCTGGTTCTCTGCCGCTGTAACCCGCCCGGCAGCTGACTTTCCTTTCTGGTCACTGGTCGTTTCTCACCTGGGCAAGGCTCAGGCTCTCCCAGGCTCCTCCTCAGGCTCTCAGTCTCACTTCGTACTAGCCTCCTACTCCAGCGTTAGGCTCTCACCCTCTCCTTTCCGTCTTTGCCCCAGGCGGTCTCTTTCGCTAGCGCTCTGATCTTCGCGATCATTATTGATCATGGATCACTGATCGTATTTCTTTTTTCCCTGTTCGAGCAACCCGCCTGCGCATCGCGCAGTCCAGACCTTCTTCACGTCATCCAATGATCCCCGACTGTACCTCTGCAATAACCACCCGAATTTTCAGGCTCCTCCTGTACCTTTTTCTGTCTCAGGCCTTTCCATCTTGACGCCGTAGTCTGTTTGACTAACCCAGATCTGGTCGTAGCGGACTCTGCACCCACGATATCTATCGAGCTCTCCCTCCCCATCACCCTCGACTGAATTCCAATAATCTCATCTCCTGTCAGTCGCCTAGCTGTTGTTCTCGTTTTCTCTCTCTTCTGTTACGTCTCTCCTTCCCGCTCAGTTCCTATACATCCTCCTCGTTTCCTGCTCACATCTACACTACCCACCTAGTATCCGCCCCGTACTACTCTCATCTATCTTATCGGTTCTTTATCTCTATCGTCAATCTGCCTCTCACAGTCTGTCTCCCCACCCTACTGCCTCTCTCACTATGAGAATCCTACCTTGGAGGCGACTCGCACTTCATACTAACAAATACACCAGCCCCATCAGTCCCCCAACTGTTCTCGCTGACCGCAGTTTCATCCATTTATCCAAGAGACGAAGGAGTACAGCAGCATGTCAGCAGTCACCATGGCCGACGACGAACTCTTTACGAGGGCCATATCTGGATATCGGGACGCATTTTTGGAGCAACACTCCCACCTCCCGGAATTAGAGCGAAATCAGCTTTGGAGCCAGCGCTTGAGTCAGTTTATGCCTACTACGACCGCGGTGTCACCGACCTCTCCCGCGTACCGACCAGTCTCGGGTTCCAGCATCCTTGGCCACGACACCTCTTCTGAGAAATCTGGGAAGCGGACACGACAGGAGACTCCTCGGACATTACCTGGTTCTGGCCCTCCTCCGACAAAGCGGCGAGTCACCGTACGTGCTCTACTCTGGTCCTCTCCTCCCGTCCCGCTGCATCTCTCGTCCCCACCCATGCTTGTTCCTGCTGCGCTACCTTTCTCACCTCTCCAATCTTCATCCTTTACTCTCCCGCCAACAGTCCCTGGATTGACACTTGGCAGACTCCGGATCCTCCAGAGCGTGTTGTCCTGAAACGCGATCTCTCCCATGCGTCCTCACCGGCAGCTCCGGAAACGTCCTGGCAGCTTTCGAGAACAATGTCGCAGACGGACAGCACACATCCTTCCTCCGGTCCTGGATCCGTCTCCCAACCGCCAGCTATGGTTCGTTCGCAGAGTCAACAGGTTCCAGTATCGTACCAACATCCTACGGCGTCCATGGCCCAATATCGACACTCTCCTGGATACCATCGCCGCCTCCTGCAGAACGTCAGTGAGTACTCACCGGCCGAGTTCACGAAGCAATATTTGGGCGGTTTTGAGGGCCAGCCGAACGTATCTCCAAGTACTATGGCGTTTCCAGCGAGTCCTGTGCAGGTTGGGGGATCAAGTCCGGGTTCATTTGCCAGTCAGTTCTTTCAAGGGCAGATGAGCGGCGACAACTCTCTGGCTACGGCATCCGCTCAATCCGTCCCTATGACCCGCAGCGGAACAACAGATTCCCTATGCGGAACTATGGGTATGATGCGCTTCGACTCCTCAGGACCGACTCTGGGCTCGGATTACCCCTTTGTTGCTCCTTCATCTACCTACCCTTCCTCCACACCTGTGAATGTCCCCCTCGCCAGCACCGTCTCTAAAACTCCGCAAATGATCCCCCAAGCCTCATTCAACATGGTCGATCCGTCAATATCTTTGCCATACTCTTGTTCTGCCCCTCCTGCTACCTCAATGACCTTCCTTCCTCCCTCCCCAGTGAGCGAGGTAAAAGCTTCAACGCCTACAGAGGGCGACGCCGCGTCAAGTACGCCTTCTTCTAGGGCTGCTCGAAGGGCACAGGAGCATATTGTGCATAGCGCAAGGCCTATTGCTCCCAAGACAGAGACACTCAAGGCCACGCCGCCGAAAGTGACAGAGCATAAGATGATCCGTATATCATCATCTGACGGCACTTCCAAAGAGGTCGCTGCCATTCCCAAAGCCTCAATCCAGCGTCCACCTAGGCAAAAGACATATTGCACCATGTGCAACGACCAGCCCGATGGCTTTCACGGAGAACATGAGCTTCGCCGTCACATTGAGCGTGTTCATGCCGTCGTACGAAAAGTCTGGGTGTGCGTTGACATCTCTCCTGACAAAAAGTTCCTTGCAAACTGCAAGGCTTGTCGGAACGGAAAGCGGTACGGAGCCAACTACAATGCTGCTGCTCACCTTCGTCGTACCCATTTCAACCCTTGCCAACGTGGCCGCGGTGGGCGCGGAAAAGACAGCGAGAAACGTGGTGGCAAAGGAGGTGGCACTCATCCACCTATGGACATCTTGAAGCATTGGATGGTCCAGAAAGAGGAGATTGTTGTCGAAAACGCACAGATGTATCCTCTCGATGCGGACGGACTAGTTGATGATATTGTACCTGTTCCGACCAATCCCCTAGACGACACTTCATTCGAATCGCTCGCCTCTGAGGACTTGCCTTCGCAGGGCACGGAATCAACCGGCATGAACAGTTACGATTCATTTACTTCATTTCCTGCGACGAATTCGTATCCGTCGTTTGAGAACACCTGCTACCTCGATTCTCAACCTCTAGTTCCTGAAGTTACCTCGTATGTCTGATGCTTCTATTCTAGGAATGTTTGATGGCTTTTCAATCTATATTCGCACCTTATGTTTTACCAAGTACGTCGTCGGAGTTGGTGTTTATGCCTTTTCGCCTTTGACCATGCTTTTTCCCTACTTTATCTTTCATCTTCACTTTTTTTTCTCGTCTCATTGTTCCACAAGCTTGTGGAACTTGTTTTCTTATACACTTTTATTATTTTTATATTCTCCTTTTTTTTTTTATCTATTTACGGACAACTCGTTTCCGACTTTTACCTCATTGAGGGCCTACAGGTCGAATCGCGACCTCGTAATCCCCCTCAAGGAGGGATACGACATAATGTGTGATGACGAGCAGCGATGCAGTCCACGAGACTATACATCCAGAATATATTGATTCGGCGAGCACGCCTAAGAACAACAACTCAACTAAAGCCAGACCGCATCAACGGTGGGAAAGCAAGATGAGCTACTAATTTTCCCGATGCATCACTGCAGGGACTTTGGTAACCTCCAATCTTCACTACATTACTATACTAGCTGCAGGCAGGCTTGACCTGTAGGCTATATCTGTTACTAAGTGCGCAGGAACTGAACTGAAACTCGGTGAGATAACGAGCAAGGGCAGCAGCAACCATCAAAGTCGGTTGACTTGATCAACTTGAGTCCTCATGATTGATATGTGCAATGCGCATTCATTGCGGCACTCCTGGTTCCCAGGTGCCTAGCAGGAACCGACGACTGCGAGCTCGCTATCATCCTCTCTTTTCTTTGAGCCACGCAAGCAGTCGGGCTATGCTGCTGAGCAGCCAGTCTGAATTATTTTTATTATAGATCAAACGTGCGCGGCTGTGGCGCAGTTGAGCTGGGCGTAGGACTTGTGGACTGTGTGGCTGAGACCCGGGCTGTATAACGTTGCACTCCGTATGACTTGTAACTATTAACTTTTACGAAACACTTAATCGAATTTTCTACCTCGTAGCAAAGTCGCCTATGTAGGGGGAAAGATGACTACGCATGTTGTAGCAACTGCATGCTTTGCGTGTGTTCCTTCAGATTTTCAGCGTCTCATTTGGACTCATTACTGGTCCTTGTCCGGAATTTACCCACTACCATTCCTTATGCCACGTTTGTCGAAAGATATTCCGCCTAGGAATATATGTGGCCTGCGATATCAAGAAGTAACCGCTGCACTCACTGTGCACTCACTGGAAACACCTTAAAAAAGTACAGAATGCAGCGCAGTTAGGCTTTAGAAAAAAAAACTTTTAGAGTTCTCTTTCTCCTTATCTGATAGACGCAGACGGCCCTTCTATCATCAACGGTTATATTTGGTTACGGTTGATGTTGTGCCAAGGTGTCTAGTCGGAACATGGTCTATGCTCTTCATAATTACAAAGCAGTTTATACTATGTTATGCTCTCATCAGGTGACTTTTATCGCCGGGCGGTAAACCGGCACCACACCGCCACCGCATCACCCCATGGCAGAACCTTGGAATGGCGTTCATACTCCATTCAAACGAGTCCGAGCCTTTGAACAAAACGGCAAAGGTGCCGCCGCAACGAACCGAACAATAATAGCATCGCTTGCTATTTTTTATTAATATATCTTCTCGTCGCGCCCAATCTTCCGGCTGAAACTCTAACCTTGCCTCGTCTCATCTCGCTCTTTCCTACCTACACTCCTCACCAACCCCTCCCGATCGCTCAGCCTCCGGCGCTCTCAGCTTGCCCTCTGGGCTCTGCTCACTAAAACTTGGCATTTCTTAGGTACGAGATTCCCCGGTGGTCATTGGTCCTCTGTTAGTGCTCATCCCCATATGTCGAGAGCCGTCGTCATCTGCTTTTTTCGTCTTCGTCGATCTCGAATCTTGACTGACTCCGTGTACAAGTTACTGCACCTTGAACTTCCTTTTCCCGCCGCACAATCATGTCCGCTAGAGACTACTATAACCAGGGACCCCCTCACCCTCAGCATGCGTAAGCGACCCGTTCTCTCTCCGCTTTTGATTCCGCACTCGATATTGGGAGTTCTATCTGCTCTTGCGCTGCGCGACCGCGCAGTTCGAGTCAGGTTGGATCGAAGCTGGAATCTGTCGCTATCATCGTCCGTGAACTCCACGGATTGCGACTTGCGACTTGCGACTTGCGACTAACTTGAAACAACCTCTCGCTCTCGTCCGTCATATTAAACTATACGATAGCTGACTTGGTTCGTTCATTTAGCTACCAGGGCGGCTACCCCCCGCAGGGTCACTACCAGCAGCCGCAACAGCCCTACTACCCTCCTCAAGGCTATCAGCAGCCTTATCCGCAAGGCCCCCCACCGGTATGTTACCTTATCTCGATTTACATTTCAGGATAATATAAACGGAAAAATGACTGACCAAATTCTTCTCCCGCGCAGCCACAAATGGTGTATCAGCAGCAACCTCCCCGGCAAAAGAAGGATCGCGGGTGTTTAGGTGCTTGGTGAGCCAGCTCCTCCAGTAATCCTTTGTCTTCGCATCGCTATTTTGCCGCTAACCGTCGCTTCTTCAGTTTGGCAACGCTCTGCTGCTGCTTCCTCTGCGAGGAAACCTGCGAATGCTGCTTCGACTGCATTGAGTGCTGCGAGATGTGTTAAATGAATTGATTGATACGACCCCAACGAGACGCGACGAGACGAGTCTTTAGCATATTATACTACCCGTTCCCTGCCGGCTATCTGTCGCACTTCCGCCGTACTAGACTACTCCACTGGATACGGCACCGTACCTTCTGAAACCCTCAGCGTTTTTCTGTCTCAATCTCCTCACCTGATAACAAAGATTGGCTCCGTTGAATACCTCGCATTGAGGTTCCTGATTTAACTTTATGGAGCTATGTCGTAATGCTCTGATCTTCTGGGATACTGATTACTGATTACTGGATTTTGGATACTCGGATACTCGGTTGAAGGCGCTTACTTACTAGTTTTATACCTCTGTCGCGTCGCGTCGCCTTCTATACTCTCTAATGCCGCTGACGGATTGAATATGGGTGGATCTGGGGGACTGTATATTGCTTTCACTTTTGTGTTGCTCCGGTTTCAATACACCTTTTACCTGATATCATGTTTGCGTGTTTTTTCTCTTACTATCGCTGTAGAAGGGCCTTTCAACTCCCATATCGCCGCCTCCGGCTCCCGAGTGCTCTGAACAAATTGCGCCTCGTCAATTTAAACACGTCCGGTCTGAACGGATCAGAGATCTAGAGTTGTAGGTAACTCAGGTACACAATGCACCAGAAATGGTTAGCTTTGCTTGAAATGACATGATTTAAGCGGTAGTCTACTCTCAAGCTATGGTGGAAACGTCAAGACAGGAGAGAGCTCTTCAGCACGATGGCTACTAGTTACCAGGACCACAACGTAGGATGCGCTCTGTCGGTGCGGATCAGCTACAGCAGGATAAGCTGAACATGGACGCGGCACTGGATAGTATGAGATTAATAAGCCATAACCTTCTGAGATATATCCTGTGTATGATAGGAGATATAATCGACCGTGAAGTAACATATGAGATGACGATAGTTAACACTCAGTTCAGCCCTCTAGTAGGCATCATCACACCAGCCTTGCTGATTCTTCCGCTCCCCTCCTACTGCCTTTTCACCTGCTGCGACTTCTTTTTCGGTACACGAACCAGCCAATAAAGGAACACAGCCGCAAATGCATTGAAGACGATGTAGACGAACAGAATCCCAACATTGCGCCAGTTATCATCAGGGTTGATATTCAGCGACGCCAGGAACTGATTCGTTGAGGAGATACTGCAGAGCCGGCAGTCACCATTAGGAGCATCACTAAGTAGTTTCGCATGGATTCCTTCGGCATAGGGACCGAGATACGATGTGCAGTTTTGCCCGTCTGGAGGTGGGATTTTGAGTATCTCAATGTCGGAACATTCCACTTCAGCTCCTGACAGGCCGGTGGATAATACCGATGATACTAGGTAGGTAAACGGTGAAACGTGATACATGAAGATCCAGAATCTAGGCATCTGTTGGGGAGTTGCAAGTACACTGAGCTGTTAGCAATGAGTGATGGCATCAAGAAGGACCTCTTACCCGTTGAAAATGAGACATAACGAGAACAGCAACTGGGCGACGTTGCTACCCGTATCCGGATGCTCGATCCCAGCAATGACCATGGAGCTGAAGGTTGATGTGAACATCATGAAAATTAAAATCAGCAGAAACATCGTGCCTCCTCTCTCGACCGTTTCGCCAGGACCAGCATTGCGATAGAGCCCGATGGGATAGTACCAGCAGAAGTATGCTGGTACTGCCATCAAGATGTTCCAAGGAAGCTCTACACAGATACTGGCCATCATGAAAGCTTTCCACGAATACGCCTTGGATGGTCTCTCCCGCACCTCATACAACGCACGCTGTGTGACAAAGTACGGCATCATCTGTTGAACGAGGTTGGGAAAGATAACAAGTAACATGAAGATGGCAAACATTTGGTTCTGCATTCCCTGGAGACTAAGCGGCTCTCTCCAAAATGTAAACCCAATGAAAATAGGCTACATCATTAGTTTCCTTTCACGTTCAAAGCATAGAAGGAAACATACCGGAATCACACACATGGTGGCCTTGGAATAAATATAGGATGGACTGCGCCAGTACTGTTGAAACATTCGCTTTAGGCAAATGAAAAACTGTGACCAGAGCGGCATTGCGAATTCTCCATACTCAGGCGTTCTCGGAGGCTCTGGCTTCTGTAGGAGCTCGGCCTTCATCCGTGCCAGCTCTGCGCGCACTTGCTCGCGTTCAGGGCTTTGGTTCCACACTTCAGACCAGTCCCTGTCTGCATGAGACCCTGGCGCCGCACCAATAACCTCCAACATCCATTCGGCGGGATTGGCATTCTTTGGGCAAGAAGTGGAACCTTTCTTCTCAAAATACTCGATCAGAGTCCCCATGTTCTCACCTAGCTCACCAAAGTATATGGTCTTTCCACCTTTGGCCAGGAATAGGAGCCGATCGAACTGCTGCATTAAGATAGCGGACGGCTGGTGAATTGTGCATAAGATTGCCTGACCATGATCGGCGAGCTTCCTCATTAGCGAGCAAATAGACCAGGCTGTCTGACTATCCAGACCAGACGTTGGCTCATCAAAGAAAAGAAGAAGATCAGGTTTGGCTGCGAGTTCCACTCCAATAGTAAGGCGCTTCCTTTGCTCCACGTTCAGACCTTCCCCTAGGATACCAACCACAGCCTCTGCATACTCTTCCATGCCTAGCATCTTGATGACTTCTTCCACATAAGCCAGTTTTTCCTTTCGTGGAATGCTGGCTGGCTGACGGAGCATCGCGCTGAAGATTAGCGCCTCACGGACAGTGCTGGTCTCCAGATGCAGGTCTTGTTGCTGGACGTAGCCCGTCTTGCGCTGGAATGAGTCATCCCGTAAACGTCCGTCCACCAGCATCTCTCCGGTAATCACACCCATCGTCACGCGATCCGCTAGGACATCCAGTAAAGAGGTCTTACCAGCTCCAGTGACTCCCATCAAGGCTGTCAGAGTCCCTGGCTTCACCCAGCCATCAATATGATCAAGGATACGCCGATTTTCACCTTTGATCTTGATGTCGTAGCACACATCCTGCCAGTGGAAGATCGCAGTTTGTTTCGAGATTGCTCCGACATGATCGTCACTCTTCTCACCAACCAGCTGATGCTTTTCCACTGTCTTTGCATCCTCTTCATCACGTCGAACTTCCTGGGCGAAAGCCGGGATTTTGCCCCTTGGGAAGACAAGGATCTCTCCCTTCGACGGCTTGGCCCGGACCAACTCACTGCAGATGATATAGGCTGCCAAAAAGAAGAGCATGAAGGCCAGGAGAACTCCATAGTTTCTCCACAAATGGGACCTGTAATACTGGAATGAAGTGTTCAAGTAGGTGTCACCGTCGATGTAGTCCTGTCCAGCTACAGCTCCACGCCCAGAACAAATCTTCGATGACAGAGGGACGTCAGCATACCCCGGCCCGTCCGGAACATACTGTGCACAATCAAATCTCCGGCCGCTGAACTCATTGACCATAAGAGACTCAAAAGCATACTGATAAAAGTTAGCAACGTACCTAGCGCGCTGTGAAGAATACCTACACCAATGGGGTTGAGATAGTTGAGCCATCTGAACCAGGGATGCATATTGCGCACAGGAATTGTGAACCCGGTATAAATAACGAGGATCAACATAAATATCGATGAGGGAACCATTGCCTGCGCCATAGACCGAGAAATTGCACCAATCCAGCGAAAAATGTTGGACATTGTCAGTGTCGTCGTGAATGAAAATAGGTAGAAGACGAAGAAATGGCCTGCTGTGCGTCGTAGATTCGTCATGAAGTAAAGTATAATGTTGAAAACGATCGACACGAGTACCTTAGCTGGCAAGTCGACAATCATTGAGCTGATCGCTTCTGCGGACGGATGATATAACGCATACTTGTAGTGTTTTTCCACGATTGGCCGCTGCTGCCAGAGAGTCAAGATTTCCAATGCACTGGAGAATGCGTTGAGCAGAATAGCGAAGAATAACAAGGCCCCACGCGAGAAGAATTTCTCGGTCGTACCATTCATGTTGTAAAAGATACTTGAGATGATCAACGCCATGATACTGTTGCCGATAGTGGTAGCAAGGGTCATACTCATATCACCCTTTAGACGAAGAAAGCCTCTCGACAAGCACAGACGGATCTGCATTGGGTAGGAGAGTGTGTAAGGCGAAGCAGCACGGGTGCCCTTGGCCTTTTCTGCTGCTCGAGAACGATTGAATTCCTCGTATTTGCTGCCGCCAAGGGGATGTTCGTTTTGAAAAGCTTCAATTTCCTCAAGCAACCTCTTGCGCTCCGCGCTTTGCTTCCATCGCTCCGCGAACTCATCTGGTGTCCGGGGAACAAGATTCTCGAAACCCTTTCGAACGAGGCGCTCGGTGGGACTAGTCAGGGATGTCAGGAAGTCGGCAGTGGTCTGCCTGTCAGGGCATTCGAATCCCATCTCAATGAAAAATCGTCTAGCATCAGAAGCACTCCCAAAGTATATCTGCCGACCTTCGTACAGGACAATTGCTTTATCGAACACATCGTAAATTGCCTGACTCGCCTGGTAGATGGCTACAATAGCTGTGGAACCAGTATATTCCGTAGAAAGACGTAGGTTTCGGACAAATTCCTTTCCAGAGTTAGAGACAGTAAAGAGCAGCCCGGAGTCCACTTACAAGCGCGGTTGAGCTGTCAAGACCTCTGGTCGAATTATCCCAGCACTGTAATGGACAGCCACAAAGGATCGTTTCTGCAATACTGACTCTTTTCCGTTCTCCTCCAGATACGCCTCGTATGAACTCGTTCCCAACCAAGGTATTCATCGTATGACTTAGTCCCAGCATCGCCATGGTAACATCGCGCATGTGGTGAGCGTACTGGTCTCGAGTTACACCAGGAAAACGGTTGGCCGGGGTACGAGCCTGTGCGGCAAAGAGCAGAGTCTCGCCAGCGGTGAGATTGGGGAAGTGAATCTCGGTTTCAGCCTGGTAGATCACCTCCCCGCGGAATCGACTGTGCATTTCGTCCCACGAAATTCCTTGATATTGTATATCCGTCCCGTCGTCAAGCCAGAGGCCGTGAGTCTCTCCGGCGATCGTTTTGAGAAACGTAGAACACCCACTAAATGACGAAAAGATGTAAGCAACATCGGGAAGATTGAGCAGGAGCGAGCACTGTGTTACCTTCCGGGTCGCCCAAGGACCACCAGCATCTCACCACTCCGAACAAAGCCTTCGAAGTCGCGCAAGATGTCAATGCGGACCCTATCTACGAAACCAAGTTTCCGACGAATCCATCCAAACCCCTTGAGCCACATATTCGCAACATCCATCTGGTAATCGGCGGCAGTCCCATATCCAAAGGCGCTTAGATTGCGAAAGGAGACTCCCGCAGTGCGGCGGGGGTAACGGTCTGGGTCGCGATTGGCAACGGAGAGGAAGTTCTTTGTCCATTTGCGAGCATTAAACTGGCCTGAATTAGGATCGAGCTCGGGGTCGCTAGAGGAGTCGAGGAACGTGTTTGTGCCGTCAACGGCGCCGCTTTTCTGTGAGAGACGGGATAAATTCCGCGCGAGTGCAGTGATCTTCAGCTCGCTTTCTTGATCGATATCTTTTCTGTCACGGTCGATATCTTTCTCGGAACTGGCACACGTGATATCGGAACTCTCTGCGTTTTCTTTTGCTGTGCTTGGCGCGCCGTTGTCATCTGTTATCCTGCTGACGGCCTCTGAGGGCTGCTGCACCGCACCAGGAGGGGCAACGTCCCCGGAGGGCGCTGGAGGCGAGGGTTGAGAAGACATCACGCGAGGTCAGACTGTCAGGATATCACATAGTCTGGCAAACAGAGGCAGGGGGGGAGAAGTGAAAAGACGGAAGTCTCTAGGGAAAGACCGATGGTTAAGTAGCGAGAGTCGACAGTCAACCCACGGGCCATCAAGAAGAGAAAGAGGACAGCCGGGACAAAGTCAAATAAGATCTGACAACGGATCCCGGGAAGGCAGCATCCGAGCATGAGAACAAGTGACTCACAAACAGGGACAGGGACCCAAGAGCAGCCGGCCCGATGGGTGGTGCAGTTCAGGGCCTCCCAGGCAGGATGAATGTCAATCCAGTTGCATGCTTTCGACTGGCCAATACAAGTAGATGATTGGCTTCTGAATATTATGAGAAAAATTCCGATAGGAAAATAAATTGCACACTGCAGCCTGTACTCCGAACTAGTCGGTGGCATTAAGTTCTTACATTGGGTCTGCCCCATACGCAGTGGTGACTCCTTACTGGGTTGGGCTATCGAAAATCCGGGGCTGACAGGTGTGGACCTTGATCTCAGTGGATCGGTAACTATCATTCAAGCAGGAGGATACATCCAGTTGATGCCAGCACTTCCGACTTCGGAAGGGCGGTGTTGCCTGACAAGCTGAACGAGAAAAACCATAATAATAGCATCAGTGTTAGACAGAACGGTGTCCTCAGCTTCTCGACCGGAGTCCGAGATCGAATCGTTAAATCGTATTTTCGTATTCATTATGCAGTGGTCCCACAAGGCCGGCCCGGATCTAACCTCTTTAGGATAATGCAAACAGTTATGCAAATCACGATACTGCTGGTAAGAGGTATGGTAGGGTCCGGGAAACCAGGGTCCGACTGGGAGATTCACATGGATTACCAAGTCCTTGCTACATTAACCTGAGGTTGGTATCGGGTATATTTCATGAGTATATGTGGAGTATGTATGGAGTATATGTGAAGCATATACAATTGCTAACAATTGGCAAAGAGTCTACCAATCTGACGTGAGCCACCTGGATTTCAGTTCGACCTGAGATCTCGGGGGCTTTCCCGCTTCACAGACAGGCTAGGGCCAATAAAAATTCTTGAGAAGTTGCCCACTAGTAGAGCACAGTACGGCGCATAGGGAACATAGGGAGCTATATCAATGTACCGGTTCGTGCATCAGACTAGCCTACACCTCCAGCCTTGGCCCGTGATAATGGCCTCTCGCGTAAGCGAACCAATTCGCCACACCTATAATAAGCATCACGACCAACACAACCGACGCATAATCTGAGGATATAATTAGCAGCCGCGATCGTCCAGGATGATATTGGACAGCTTACTCATATTTCCCCCCGTGACCGGAAGGGCTGCGGGAAAGCAGAAGAACACAGTCAATATGAGTGCCCAGGTAATGCAGACCACGTTGCAGATATATCCCACCACATTTGGGACCTTGAATGGTCGACTTTCAGGGAGGAAGTGAGTTGACCGGCGGCGAAGGATCACGAGAAGGGCGGGGATGGCAAAGGAAACTTGCGCGACAATGACGGTGGTACTGATGAAGGAATTGAAGGCTATATTTACTGTTAACTTGCATGATGCCTGGGATGGTAGGTTGTGAGAGATTTTACCTGTTGAGGAGCATATGTAGACAATTCCGACGAGGAAGACAAGAATCCCATCGAGCATAAGTGCATAAACGGGTACACCGAGGGAATGGTGGACGGATGAGAGTTTCTTTGAGAAGAAGAGGGCGTCATCGCGAGCAAAGGACCAGGTAAGTCTCGAAGCTGTCTGATGCACAGCATTGAATGCAACACATGAGATGACAAATAGGCAAGCCATGAACACAGAGGCGGCGGCTGGGGAATGAGTGGCCTTTTCCCAGATGAAGAAGATAGGGAACCTGGTTTGACCACCAATTAGGAACTTTCTGTGAGGTATATTGGGCATGAGGTTGAGTGCATACTCACCCAGTGTTGGTAGACAACGACTCTGCAACGTCGCGGTAGCTGTAGCTGATCGCGATAGCAAAGGGGAAAGCAGTGAGAAACCCTACAATGACGGTGGCCAGTACCGCCCTTGGTACGACGCGTTCGGGGTCAAGACACTCCTCTGCAAGATGGAGCGTGGCATCAATGCCGGACAGCATGAACTGGGGAGTTGACAAGCCCGTTAAGAAGGATATGCCGTCTGACCAACCGGATCCATTGGTCATTATGGCCCATATTTCCTTCGAGTCAATGTGAACTTCCGAGCGAGCTGGACAAGCAACAGTAATGGCAATAAACGTAGAAATGGAAAGGACAACTGGAGCAGGAGCATAGCTGTTAGCGGCAACTAATCGAGCCGTCCTTGGAGGGCAGGAACTCACATCCAATATTGTACATCCAGAGCGTCTTGTTGGCTAAGTACGTATTGTATACCACGACGAGTATATTGAATAGCTGATAGACAAGAAAGTAATGCCACGACGCGGGCTGATACGCGGGCTGCCAGCGAATAATGATCGCCATCAGAGCGTTCGTCCCTGACAGTCCAATCGACGCACCCAGGCAGATCCAAGAGAATATGGCCGCAAGGCCGCTGAAGTACGACAGTCCTCGACTCCATCGGCGAGAGGCCAAGATGGATGTGAAGTGGTATTGCCCACCAGCGGTAGGGTAGACGCTGGCAAGTTCAGCGAGCGTCACGCCCGTGCAGAGCATGGCAAAGGTGACGACGATGATCCCATAAAGCAAAGACAAGGCACCGCCTGACTGGATAGCGATAGCAAAACTGGCAGCAATAGCAACCCAGCTGTTGGAGATGTTGTAACCCACGGCGATGATGCTCAGGATGTTGAACTTGCGCTTCATGGGCATCTCCAGCTGGTCTGCTATGCCCACATCGCCCTTCACCAACTCAACATCTGGAATGGATGTTGCTCCACAGTCGGCTTTAAATGCTGATGACTTGGGTTCTTGGACCGTATCCATGACCGTCGTGGTATTGTGGAACGATCAACGATGAGATATCAACCACGGTAGGGACCAGTGTCCACCAAAGCGAACTGGGACTGACGGCTATTAAGAACCAGAACCAAAGGCATCCGCTGGTTGTCGGAACAGTTACATAATGGTCGGGGTTGCTGGCCATGCTGATAGAGAGATACGTGATAAGTGATATCGGAACCGCTGCTGAATTCCGAGCTGCGCTGCCAACCCCTATCTCAGTCTCACAACGACCATCTAGTATCAAAGCCATCTTGTCCTCACTAGCGGAAATAGACCCGGTATATGCGTCATTCTCGGCTGAGGATCAGCTTGAAATGCGGGGGACGGCACTAGGTTCTCTGACGGGCGATATTGGTTTTGGGTCACAGGCCGAATTGCGGGGAACGCTAGCCTTGAACTGCGGAGGGAATCCGCGATATCAGACAATAGTGACTGACACCAGCAATAGCCTGCCAAGATTGATAGAGTTAGTCGACTGCCCAGAAGCTTGACTGCCCAGAAGGACCGCCAGTCAACATAGGGGGATTTCAAGCTCCTCAACTCAGCTAATCCTTAGCATTGGCCCCGGACGCGGTCGGTGCCAGAAACCTTGGACAAAGCTTCGGGTTCATGCATAATACTTACTCTCTAGAATAAGCTGCTATCGAGGTAACTGGGAGTCAGCACGAGGAAGCTCTGATGAGGTTGGTCAGATATATGGAAATCAAGAGCGAAGAAGTCATTCGAGAACCTCGCATTCCCTTGGTCTAAAGCCGCCTTCGCATGCTAGACTAGTTGAAGACGGATCTAATGTCGAGAAGAAGGCAAGAGCCGTACTGTACTGTATAGATGCCGTGATCAATATATCGGCAATAAAACACTCCGCGCGTGTATCGAGAAAGATGCGAATCGAATCCGAGGTCTGCTTTGCTGATGCGCTGTGACAGCGTGAAGGCACCATCCGTTTTCTCTCAGTCAGTGGGAAGTTGCAAACTGTCCAGCGTTGCGGTTGCAAACATGCTTGCTTAGTACTCTCCAGGAATACCCGGGAGAGTGTGCCGAAGCGGCGAGTGTCGCTCATTCACCAGAATAGGAAGGAGCGAAGGGCCTCCAGGACTGTTGGTTTCAATTTCGCCCGCCCTTTCGCCCAGCACCGAGACTTAATAGTGCTTGCTAATTGTTTGTTGTGCTGGGTACTTTAATGTCATTGTGAAATGGCGATTCTGGCCTTACTCGTCGATACCTCGACCCGTTGATCAGTAACATCGACATCACGAGTCGCTTTAAGCTATATTGCTGCTTCATCCGCACACCCTCTATCGGCAGGTTTGGGCTGGACTGGTCATCACGGTAACGGTCGTCTCGAGTACTGTCGTCGAAGATACAGGACAATATGCCCGTAAGTCGAACATGTAGCGCGGCAGGGCTTCAAGTGAGAAATTGATATTCTGACATGACCCGGTAGTCTTATATACCGACGCAAACACACAGCCCTGATAGTTAAGGCAGCTATGACTTGGGTTAGGAAACTTTAAATATTAAAGAGTGTAAAATAGTCCATACAGCTCGGAGCAATCTGTTCGATCGGCCTGTTTGTTTGCCACTAAGTGCCTAGGGAGGCTTCCAAATATATACAACGCAGCAGAGAGGGGCTACATTGCATTCTCACGATCATCAACTACCTGTCTGGATGTTCGGCTGACCCGGATCATCCTTCCAAGACTGGACGTGGACATTTTGATGAGGGGAAGGTCACTTTGGCTTACCTCCAGGCGACCCTGACTTACCGAGAGACTAGAACTAAGAGACCGTCGAGTTTGGCGTTTGTACTGGCCTGATTCGTTGTGCCTGCGAGGCTGCAAGAAAATCCGCTTATATTTCGAGACTTGAAGAAGCAACTACAGTGAGTAGAAAATGGACTGAAAACCCCTACATCTCCAAATATATGTGTTGGAAAGCAAGATCTTCCCGCGCTTCCTCGTCTAGGTCTCTCTCGGACAGAAGGCTACTTTCCGCTATTAAACTCGGGTCAAGCATGTTGATCAGTGTCATCTGAAAACGTAAACTGTTCTGGGTGTCTCCAGCAAAGGAGGAAAAGGGGAATCCCCATGCGTCTTGGTCGTGAGCCACAACAGCTAAGACACCGTCGGTGGGGTCTTTGAATATTGTCCACCAGATTATTGTCCGGCCGAAGATGAATTCTTCATCAGCCAGTGCCAGCTTTATCATCAGCACTGCCATCCGTCTCTCATTGTGGCTCCTCACTCCTTTACTGTGGTGTCAAAAGTCCCGGCGTCTCGGCTTCCCTGAAGACAGTCACTCTTCAGATTTGGGAGCCAACAAACTGCACTGCTGTCTAGATCTTTGTCCAGTAAGCCCGGTTCGGTCCCATGAAGATCAAACACTGCTTTTCGACAATGGCTGCACGGGGGTTAATCAAAGTCTATTGTGTCGGTCGGACCAGCTTCCAGCGGCAGTGCGGAAGATGGTGAGAAATGACGCTGAGAAAGAAATCGCCTGTAGTTTGCCAGACGATCTGTTAGTAACTCATCCAGTGGAAAAAATTGGAGAAGGCACTCCCGGACCAGCCAATACCATCAAAGCCAATTTGAACGTTCGACTGCATCAAGCGCGGAGCTGTTCCATCCGGGGACGCTGCTTGGATGCCGGACGGCAACGACCCTGCAGGGGCTTCTAAGCCTTGAGGCCTCTAAAAGTGTGGCTGGCAGATAAGCCATACAAGACAACTTGGCCAAGATCTTCACGTCCCAGCTAATCAGGACAGAACTGAGTTTCAGTCAGTGTGACAGCCGCTAAGAGGCTCTAATTGGGCAAGTTGAGAATAAGATGGTATGCTGATATGTGCAGTGAATGCGTGGTCCGGCAGAGCTCTGCGTCAAGTCATCCGAGCATAGCCGCTGCACGGCGCCCGCACCGCCAGAGTCATGGTTCTCGTTGAATTGGCGGTTTGGATGTCTTACTTTGCTTTTGCCCTCCGTTTCACTGAAAGCTCCTTCGTCCATAAGCATGCAGAGCTCTGCGCCCGTTTCGATCCTGCCTAACTGTCCACCTCTAACCCCAAGATGATAAGCGAAGGTGGAGACAGAGTTTCGCCCCTGAGAGATGCATACCGAAGTTCATCTCAGCTGATGCAGCTAGCAAGGTTTGTGCTACCAAGATGAGGCACCATTTGCGCTACTGCTGCACTGCGCCTGTGCCCCAGGCAGATCAGTATGATTGCGGTACAGAGAGACTAACGGGACAGGATGACTGTCACAAGATAGTAGACCGCACAGATATTTCATATCAGAGTGATCATCGGGTGTGCCTTACTTGACGGGGCTCGATGCGGGAGAGGGCCGTGCTAGCGACCAACCAGTGTCTGGTGGCGTGGCTTGGCGGAATCTGACGGTCGGAGACAGGTCTGGGTCTGGGGGGTTTGGTGGAGGGTGATCTTGGGTCGAATGAATACTCGAGTGGATCAGCTCTCGCGTGGGGATGCCCCGATCAGGCAAACACTGGGACATCCTGGCCGGGCCCAACTAGCTGGCATCTCCATCCTCCCCCCAAGCACACTTGCACTTGTGATTTCCAATAAAATTATACATTCGCGACTTGAGCTGAGCCCTAAATAGAACATGGCTTCTTGCTTGGGCCTGTTCTTTTGCAGCAGTCCAAAGCTGCGGTTTAGCGCTGCAACACGAGATCCAGGTGCAAAAAAGCAGGTCTGATCGGATTTCGACCACTAGTCCACCACCACCATCTCATCTTGCATTCCGACCTCGTCTCGATAGATTCAGCGCGCTTCACTTATGACATCGCCGATCGCTTCTTCGTTGGTCCCCGTCTCCAGTTATCTTTGCTTCGTTATCTGCGCCAAGCTGCCACCGTCTTCATGCCAGAGGCCCAGAGCAAGGGGGCCCTTTCACCAGGGCAAACCACAATCGGCCAACACTGCCCGTTCTTGCCAGCCACTCTCTGTGAGATTGGTCGGATGATGCATCCTTCATACCAAGATTGGTCAGTCCCCGATGGAGGAAGCCCGGGAGGGGGCCAGAAAAAGAAACGCACGAACGAGTGCATGCATCTCTAGATGACGACAACGAGAAAATTCACCAGTGCCACGCTTACCGCTGCTCACGGCTCCGCCCTATATCATCTAATGATAAGTCCTCTTTTGGACAGGTTGAGGCTCAACTCATGAGTCACGTATCGTTATCGTTTCGTAATGGACTCCGTTCCCGAGGCACGAGTCCTGGGGAATGCACTCCACGACGCAGGCGTTTGTGGCGCTGCACCTGTCAGCTATCTGTCCCGCTCATGTACCCGTATTTTACGCCCATGAATTTGTGACTATGCCGATTTGGACTCGAAAAAATTCAATTCCAGAGACTACCTCAAAATAAGGGGAGGAAAAAGTAAGGAAGGGTTGGTTCCAAAGCAACCGCCCTGACTAGTCCTGTCCACTCCTATTTCTGCATCGATGGAGTCCGTCCGTCGGCACTAGACGCCAAACAGGGACATACTCCCAGTTCCCACCGGCAGATTGTGCCTGTTCGTCCTGATGGAGGGTAGGAATTGGTAACTTGAGGCTCATTCGAGATTCGCCAATTCGCGGTGCTCTCATTGCGGTTTTGCTTCTGCTTTTACCACGCCAGGAAAATATCTTCGGGCGAGGGAGCCTAGCGGAGGATAAATGCCGCCATGGCTCCTCTGTGGTCATGGCCGTCTTAATTGTTTTGCTCAAGCTCAAATAAAGCATTGTACTTACCTCGTGGTGTTCCTGCGCCTGTCATCCTTTGTTGACTTGACTTGATCAGCCTTCTGTCTTATGCTGAATAATGGAGGACCACTACCACTACCCTGACTTTTATCACTACTCCGTACAAGACCATCTTCCAACATCGCAAGAGGCCGAGTCCCAGTACTATCCTCATCACATTGCCAATGCAGTGGGAGTTCCTATGTCTGAGGCTATGATTGAGTGCGTTCCCATTGCAGCTGAGGCTACCGTCAAGGGCACCCACTTTCCTCCATTCGAACCAATGCGATACCCTCCCCCCCCATCTGCTTCGGACCTAGGAAACTGGTGTCCTTTGTCGCCGTTTGACGAGAGCGTGCGCAGCGTCTCACCTCAGACAGACTGTCAGAGCAATTGCATGTCAGCCCTCAGCTACGATGACTCTATATCATGCACATCCAGTTTTGAGAATTCGCCATCACCTTCATACCCCGATATGCCCACCACACTCTACAAACAAAGATCAATCAGTCACCCCGAGCCCACTCGTGCAGCGCCGCATCAGAACTGTATGCTCCTGCAAGTATACACCCCAATCACTCACCAACCCGATGAGAACTCTCGCAACTTCGCCTCTACTACCGAGTGCGAGCGCGAAGCCCTTCTACCCGCTCGCAGACCTTTGACCGGCAACCGCGTCCAGAAGTGCAGCAGCAAGACGCGTAGAAAGACAGCGGCCAAACCCAGCCGCGCCGAAGCAGCCACAACCAAACAAACGCTCAAAAAGACTACCGACCGCCGCTTTGAATGCTGCTTCGCCCGCTATGGCTGCGAAAGCACCTTCCCCTCGAAGAACGAATGGAAGCGCCACGTCTACTCTCAGCACATCCAGACAGGCTTCTACAGATGTGACATCGGTCGCTGCAGTCTGAACAACCGCTCCCCGTCTCCTACCGGACTTCGAACACCAACTTCGTCCTCCCCACAAACCCCGCCAACCCCACTAACGCTCCTTGTGAACGACTTCAACCGCAAAGACCTCTTCGTCCAGCACCAGCGCCGCATGCATTCTCCCTGGAGCGCAAACTCATCTACCCCAAAGTCTTCCCGTAAAGCCTCCTCAGTCTCCCAGTCCGAAAAAGACTCCTTCGAAGAATCCCTCGAGGCAGTGGTTAAGCGGTGCTGGCATCAGCTTCGGGAGCCACCAATGCTAAGTCACTGCGGGTTCTGTGATATGGAGTTTTGCGGGGTTAATGCTTGGAAGGAGCGCATGGAGCACGTGGCGAGACATTATGAGAAGCGCGATCCTTGTCCTGAAAAGGAGGATTTACCGTTGAGAGAGTGGGCCGAGAAGAATGGAATTGTGAGTTGTGTCAATGGAGAGTGGAAGTTGGTTAGTCTTTGCCGGAAGTGATCTTCTGCCTGTCTGGCTGGCCTCATTAATCTCTTTTTGATCCGCGACTGTCTCTTTCCTACCTTTTCTATCTTTTATTGTATATCATCCTCGGTTAGTGATACCTGTTTGAAGGATCTATTTTTGGTTGGGTTCGGTATTTGGTCGCCGTGGGATACAGTTTTGGTCATAATTATGATTCATGATGTGATGTGATGTGATGATATTTTGTATTACTTTTGATATGATTATAAAACTCTTCTCTGGGCGGGCTCTATTACTTGCTTTCCATCTAACATGGCAGATTGCTGACTATGTTCTGATGATCGTAACGTTCGTTTCTTGTTAAGACTGCACGTGCACGGTAGATAGTCTACTCCTGCTCTGAGATACCTGAAATTTCGTGCCCGATTATAGGTAGATACTCAGTGAACGCTCACTTCAGATTCAAATTCTCTTCTTCTTTACTGAAAGTTCGTGGGTTTCGCTTTTTTAGGGAACAGCTAAAAATTTCACTGCATCAATAAACATCCAAGCGCTTCGCCTAAAGGCCTGACCTGGGAACTGGACTCTAAGACCTAGCAGAACCTGATAATACATCAGAATATCCATACCTATAGAAATTCCAGCCACGGAATACTGAACAACTACCTGTGCTTGGCCCACGTCCAATGCGAAGGGAGACATTGCTGACTACCTGGATAGAGACAACGCCCACCGGCGAAATTTATGTACTGCCAGAATTATACATACCATCAATATGAGACGAGGGTTTCAAAAAGTATTTACTCGTCTGGACGCTCAATCTTGTAGTCATTATTACTGTCTTTCAAGAGAGGGCCAGCGTCAGGAAGGTCAGCAGGCGCAAAACCAGCACAATAGCAGAATCAGCATATCGTGAAATAGCACCCCCTCTGCCACTGTGATATCTGAACCGGCCAGGCTCTGTGGATGCCCGCCTTAGGCGCATAGTCAACGTTGATTACCTCATTCTGGATCGTCGTTACTTATTGTGGTTCTAACTAGCCAGAAGAGATCGAAGGCGAATTTACATTAAGAGGATTTAAAGATGTATGTATTATAACGAAGATTTGGAGTTATTTTGGTGAGGTTTCCAGGGAGAATGACTTCTTGAAGTATAAGGTAGCAAGAAATTACCAAGGTTTGTATATATTTGTGCATATCCTTATCTACACTCCACTCGCATTGGGTGCAGAATAAAAAGGCGACCCGGCAGACAATCCACCTCCGCATTGGAGCTTCGACTTCCGCCTTCATTCTCAAACCCAACCTTACTAACACCTGTAGCCTGCTATTGCTGCGCCGATGAATATGATCCTTTTCCCTCAATCATTTTTCAAAAAGCAAACGCAGCAGCTCCCGATTACTCGAGACTAGACCCGACGACCTAAGAAACAGCCTGAGCACCGAACCTTACAAACTCGCACCGCACTGCACTTTCCCTTCTCATCACCTCGATCTGAATATATTACCATGTACGTCCTGCTCCTTCACAACCACCCGACGCAGAAGCGCGAGCAGATACTAATAGCCGTTACGGCAGGCCCGTCTACTCCCTTATAATCATCAATAAAGCCGGCGGACTGATCTACCAGCGCGAGTTCCAGCCTGGCTTGCGCAAGCTCTCTACAAACGATTACTTAGTCCTTGCAGGGACATTTCACGGGTGCGCTCTCTTTGAATAACTCCCTTTCACCTCAATTGGCCCTACCCTTTTGACGGAGGGAACACAAGTTAAATGAAAGGTGTGCTGATAATGAGGCGCAATAGTGTACACGCAATAACCCGCTCAATAACGCCCAAACTCCCAAACCCTCTCTCCCCCACCTCCTCTATACCTATATCCTCCGGCGCCGGAACATCGTCGCCTTCACCATCACCATCGACGCCCACACCAGCCACGTCCTCAAACCACACGCACACATCCACCCTCTCAACGACAACGCTCACACCATCCCCCTCCGTACACCCCGCCACGACATACCCGAACCCTCATCTTCCGGTAACAGGTCTCGAAACGCTCGAAACGGACAAGTTCCGATTGACGTGTTTTCAAACGCTCACGGGGACGAAGTTCCTGCTATTCACAGACCCGCTGATGGATAATGTGGATGTGGTCATGAAAGGGATATATGAGCTCTATGCGGACTATGTGATGAAGAATCCATTTTATCAGATTGAGATGCCAATTAGGTGTGAGAGGTTTGATAGGGGGCTGGGGGGATTCCTCAGGGTACGGGGGTGATTGCCGTTTGTTGTCCATAAATCATGGAAGGCGTGCGAGATACCTAGCTGTATAGATCATCTACCCTTAGATCATTTATTTTCTCTGGGTTATTAGTGGGATATTAGGCTGGATAGACGTATGGCGATACGAATGACGATAATCTTCAGTTTATCATTGCTTATACTAATAGTACGACTGACTTGTTTTCGTAGGTAGGTGCGCCGGGTATGCATTAACGTTAAATAGAAACATTTAAGCGGTATCCATCTTATCCGGATCCTCGTTATCCTTCTTGCTCGCCGATCCCTCCTCTGGAATTCCCTCCAGATTCTCCTTACCATGTTGCGCCTCCCGCTCCCGCCTCTCCTTCTCCTGCCGGTTCTTCTCTTCCTCTAGCGACAGACGCAGCGCAAAGGCGAGCTCGGGGTCATTCTCGGCTGCAGCGTCCAGGTCAAACGCGCCGCCATCGCCACCATCACCGCCTCCCATACCGCCAGCACCACCAGATCCATCACCGCCAAGGATAGGTGAAGCCTGGAGTTCCTCGGACAGCAGATTCGGACCGGGCGGGATGATGGCGAGGTTGGATCCGTCGCCGCCTTTGACGTTTTCGACGAAAGCTTCGAGTTTCTTAGTCTGGTCCGATTCGAGGTCGCCAAAGGCGATAACGTCTATGGAGACGTTGTTCTTCTTCATTTTTTTGGCAAGCTTCACAAGGGTCTTCTCATCTTCGGCGATGGGGGAGCAAGAGAATACGATGATGCGTTGACGCTGGGACTTCTCGGAGCGGTGTTTGAGTGCAAGCTATCGATTTCGTCATGTCAGAATAGGTATATACCAGTATTAGTATGAGGAAGCGTACACCGGCAACTTGTATACTCGAGGTGAAGTGGGCGGTTCCGTGGATCTTCGTGCGGTGCAGTCCGGCCAGGATGCCGCCGAAGTCAGTAGTGAATGTGGATAGCACTTCTGGACCTTTCCCGCCCATACTCATCAGTCCTACGGCGGACTGGGGATGTGCGCGCATCTTGGCTGTGTGGATGACGCTGACGGCGTCGATCTGAGCTTGCCATCGTGTCGAGCTGTGGCGGTTAGCAACGGGTATTCGAAAGGACGTAGGAGAGGTGTCAAGGTCCTACGTGTAGTCTCCATTTCTGCTGCTTTCGCTATTGTCAACGCTGGAATAGTTTAGCTGTCTCTGAAATCGGAGCTAAGTGATGGGTCGGGGGACGACGAACATGATCATCGTAGCTTCAAGCGACATCTTGGCGGGTCAATCAGATGTGTGGGATATGCGTGGGAGGAGGCAGAGAAGAAATCAGACGTAATAGAAGCCGTTAGCTGAGAATGGACAAGGTGAGAGTGGATGATGTTGGAAGGATGAAGCTGGGCCGACAAGAGATGTCACCCGCAGGAGAGTTGAGGCTTGAGGGAGCTCACTAAGCTAACGACGAATTAAGTCAGCGCTTGTTTATCTTGTTCCACATCAACACCACAACTCCATCATTCTCCTCCACATCTTCGTCCACCACCACAACACTGAGAGTCGCCAAATTCGACCGCTCTAGATATTCAATTATTGAGAAGAACCACGATAGTTTTTGACTGACGCAATGAGTCCCGCATCTAAACGCAAATCCCACGAGATGGCCGACGCGTATCCCAGCCTGGAGGATGCCACGCCCACAAACAGTCCACCCAAGAAGCGCATGCGCATTACGCGACGCCAGAAACAGGCCCTAATGGATAACCTGCAGCTCGAAAGTACGCTGTTCGAAATATAGCGCCATGGGATCAATGCTAACTTGGGCAGTAACGGAACGAGCACGCAAACTCCGCGCACAATACGCTCTCCAGGCACAAGACTTGCGGGCCCGGATCGAACGACGCGTCAATCGAATTCCCGTGATCCTACGAAAAGCGAACATGGACGAGCTGCTCGAAAAGCACAATGCTTCTCTCTGTGCTCAACTAGAGAACCCATCGCCAAGGAAGTACCGTAGTCCGGCTAAAGGGTCCCGCAACTTCACGGCCATATCTGCGTCCGGCAGAAAGAAGGCTGCGACTGTTAGCCCAAGTCCTCGACGAGTGCGGAAGCAACATAGGTATGTGTCATTAGTTGTATATGTCACGACAGTGCTAAATGTGCTCGTTAGTCCCGCCGGCATCTACTCTGACAAAGAAAACGCTCCTGCGTCAGGCGAGCAACTGGACGTGCTCAAGAATCCCAAGCGACGTACCAAAGCCGGCACAACAGGTGGCACTTCGCGCATTGTCTCGCAGGAAGTTCGAGGAGCAGACTACAGAATTCTCTCGCCAAAGTCCTCCAACTCCAGAACCTACCCGCAATCTCCTCTTTTACGATCACCCGAGAAAGCCCAACCCTCTTCATATCTTTCTCGGCCCATGTCTCCCTTGAAACCATCTAGCCCCCTCAAGTCTACCACGGGTAACTACGCAGCGTCTCGCACGGGCTCATCACGAGGCGCTGTCCCGCCTCGCCCGCCATCTTCACAAACCAAACGTCCTGCAAGCAGGACCGCCACGGCAGGACCGAGATCTATCCGCTCACCCCTGTCACGACCTGGTACTCGGCAAACCGATCGCAGAGGTAGCGTTTCATCTTCCGCCTCATCAGGTACAACCGTGGCCAAAACTAGCTCGTCGCGGAGAATAACCACCGCCTCGACTGCCAGCGCTGCAGCAAAGAAGATGTCTACAGCGCGGTCTCAAGCTTCTGCCGCTGCGAAGAAGACTACAGTCTCAGGATCTAGGAAAGCAACCGTGCCGGCGGGTAGTGAGACTGCAACAGGCGGACGGCGGGTTCTGCGGAAGCGTGCTTAGACCCCTGGTTCATTAATGTATTAGTGCTTGGGTTCTCAGTTTGCTTTAATGCTGCATTCCGATTCGAGGCGTGCTGGAAAGCGGAGTCAAAGGGTCTGGTGTCATTTGAGCCGTTTGGGATTAGAGTCTATATTCTTGCTTATTATGCTTACTTTGCTTATTCGAGGTATGGTTGGATGTCTCGAGTTTTCTGCAGTTGGGTCGTTCTGTGCTGTTTTATTAGATGCTTTCCGGCATTTCGTGATCGTTGACTTGAATGCACGAGTTCAGTTGGATGTTTATCTGATTTCTTCGCCTGATTATCTAAGTATGTCCACAAAATAGTCACCCGTAAAAAAAATGGAATATGATATGAACATTGCGCCGTTGTAAATTGAAGGAAAGTACCACGCTTGAGCATGGCACATACTACTAAAGATGAAGGGTTATCTCAGGATGAGTATCATATTTCACGTGCAAGTAAACATGTTGTGGCGACCAGGGTTACGGCAATGTCATCTTTCACTTCTTTCATCTGTCGGCACACCCAGGCACTCTTCACACAGTATCCCAGCCGTCAAGGAATCCGCAATGTCATAGCCGTATTGCGCGGAAAAACAGTGGTAGAGGGGTTGAAGTGAAAGAGCGCAGCAGCATCATCCTTGCAGGCGTCCTTGTCTGGATCCCGTCTTGGTGTTCTTCCATCGTTTATTGGACAGGCACCCAATCTGACGCCGGCCTGACCGATTTGAATCTCCATACCGAGGCATAAAGTTTGGTTTTTACTCAAAAGCATCCCTGTGCAATGCAAACAGCATCAATATGATAACCCATATATATCCGCTAACAGGCTAGGTAAGTGACTTACTCGACAGACCTCTCCACATCCCTCCGCAGGGTCCTTTTGTACTTCTTACGGTCCTCTGGTGAACCCCAGAACAGCTTCGCTGCCTCAGTATTGACCGTTGTGCGTGGATCATAAGGTGGCTCTTGCTCCTCTAACACGGCAACGATCGCTTCAATGTGTTGACGCATCTCCTCGATTCTTCGGGGGAAATAGCATAGGACGCCCTCCTTTGACACACGGACGTGGAAGAGGCTCGTCTCGACGAAAACACGGGGCTGTTCTTCTGGAAATCGGGGACTCAGGTGGATACGGATCTTGATAATGCCGCCCTCCAGGGGTGTGGTTGGGCGGCCAAAGTACGTGAGCTTCCAGAGAAATGGGTTACCGTTGACAAGAGTCAAATCAATCGAGTAGTTTTTGTGGCTTTTCAGGGTTTCAACGATTTGCTCGTACTGCCTCTGGAGGTTGACTGCGATGCCTAGTTCGTTCTTTTTGGCTTCTAGCCCCTGTGTCTGCCAGTTCTTGGTTTCGTCCATGATCTTGCCTTTAAGGTATATTAGTCGTTGCTGGAGCTCTGGGTAATCAAAATGACCATCCATGGTATTGCCATGGCTTTCAAAGGGCATTCGGTGGAACGGGAGCTTGGGCGTGATAGTCTCCTTCGCCGATTCGCTCTGGATGAGCTGCACGTATGAATCGTAATACCAGAGGAAACGGCGTTTCCGCAGATCAACGAACGCATTGGTAGAGGTGTGGTTCTCATCCTCAGAACTATCATCGGCTTCCGACAGGTATTTTTCGTAGCCTAGCGATTTCGAGGTTGCGTCGAGCGAAATACCCATGGCGGACTCCAGGGGTTGAAGGACTGCTATGCGTATTGTTTCATGGCGAATCTTCGCTTTATAATGCGCCATGTTTTCTTCGTCTGTTTGCGACTTGGCGTGTTCGTACCCTGGCTCGTTCTCGTAAGGGTTTGAGGACATGAGACTCTGGATAGAAATCAGGACTGACTCTAGTCCTTGTGCTGATGACCATTGCTCCCCTGGTTGGCCGGTCCATGTTCTACGCAAGATTAGCTGAATTGACGCCTCAGAAGATGCATGGGATCTTGCTTTACCCGAGAATCGATCTTCTTGCGTCAGCAAACTAGCAACATGATGTCCAGTTGGCAAACTTACAAGCAGACCTTCCCTCCAGCATATAGATTTGGACTAAACCTACAGGCTCCCGAATTGGTCGTCAGAGCCCTTACGCTCGGAGCACGCGCAGGGTAATCTGGAGGCTTGATGAGCATCAATCAGGCATTGAAAATGGCTTAACATACCTTTTCCAAACTTGATGCTGAACTATATTGTCCCGAATTCAGCAACGAAGGTCTAATAGCGGAATAGAAAATATCTGACCTCAAAGAAACCAAATTGATACGGCGTCTCTGGTGGTCCCAGAATGACCGCGCGCACATTTCGAATGTCTTTTTCGTCGTAGTCAACTGCAATCGCTTTACCAACGGTTAGCGAAAACATCCTGCCGAGTATTAAAGGCCTTGCTGGTTAATCTGGAATAAAAGAGAACATCTCTCTTCGAAGTGCTTACATAGGTCGGCACTGTTCTCTATCTGCTTGATCTCCTGGTATTGAGACATGTGTTAGTCTCTTTAGGAAACATTATGGGAAGATGACTCTAATAATGAACTGGAGACTACCCTTGTGATGCGGATAATCGCTTGATCAGACATCGTCGTGCAACTATGTTTGGAAAAGTAAAAGAATATTGATCCGACGTGAGACCAGGCTGTATGATAGCCTAAGATCGAGAGGAAGGCGTAAACTTCCGAGAGGAGGATATGTTCCTGTTAGGATGAGTGATCCAAAAGGCTATGAAGAGAGATTAGGATAGAAGGGGCAAAAAGACAGTTCTGATACGAATGAGGTTGAGGTATAATCGCTGGGAGAGGTGTGGAAGACAGGTAGAGAGAACCGAACAGGCTGATACAGACATACAGCACTGCAGTCAGCCACGCCAACAGCCTGGACCACATCCAAAGAGCAAACAGCGCCAGGAAACAACCACGATGCTCCCGTTCATCGAGAACAATTGCTATCATTTAGAGTCACCGTTGATTTTTTTGTTATTGCTATTTTCAAGGGATAAACCGGTATTTCTTACAAGGTTGTAATTTTCCAGTTCAAGCTTGTAACAGATGAGTTTGATGCATCAAACAATTCAGGATCCTACCTCTCCATTTCTCTTCAGCCTCCAGGCGAGGCAGGCCGACATGTGCGTAGTAGCTGATGCCTACTCTAGGCAACCCCAGCCTGGTGCAGGTTGAAATGGCTTCGACGTGACACGAATAGCAGAGGGAAATTTGAAGCCTCATAGCAAAGCATATCGAAAACAGGAAGGTAACCAGCTGTCCTGGAGTCATGACCCCGCCGATATAAGCAAAAGCAGCACTACGGCATACGGTACCTGTCTTGTAAACTCAGAGTCTATACCAGCCGCTAGGGGGCGCGGGCTTCTCCACAAGCTTGTACTGTATGTACGCAGTCGAGACATTCAGAACCTATACAGGCATTCTGGGCTCATAGTGGCTGCAGAAAGCCAAGGAGATCAGAGCCGACTGGATATCATATCCGGGCCCTGTTGTTCTCAAGAGATAGATTGACTACGAACTCGCAGTTCTTGCTCCTGAGCGGGGGTTGCAGAGATGCATTCAATTTGTGGCCTGAAACTTGCGCGCAGATGCCTCAGGCTAAGTTAGCGACCATTATACTACGTAGACAAACTCAAGGTTTCTTTTTTACTCCCCGAGATCATCAGCTCAATGATTCAGACAGAACGTTGATTTCGTCTTCGACCGGGTTTAATTCCTGTGGAGTCGTGGACCCTTTTACCCAGGCACAAGTTCCAGCCACCCAAAAAGGAGTGCAAAACAAACATATGACCCTTTCTTTCAAGGCGGTGTGAGCAGCGGTGAAGCTGACACGTGATGCTAGCAGCATAGGGGGGCAGAGCAACAATGTATTCGCACTGCCCCAAACATACCCTCTAACTATTGAGTCTGGTTTTGTTGGCTGTGATTGCTGGGCTTTTGTTCAAAAAACTGCCTTCTGATTTTCAGGGGAATCCGAGACTGTGCTGTCGAATAATCCCCTTTGGTTGAAAGTGACCAGGTATGGTGTTGATCTTGGCCATCAACCTCCGCCGCTCGTTGGTCTCACTTTGAGCTCCGGCCCTTTCAATCCGATACCTTTATCACAAGGCGGCTACGTTCTGCTGTTGAGCTGACTTGACTTCTTCTTCTTCTTCCTGTTCAAGTGGGTGATTCTGTGGCTTACTTGCCCGCCCTATCGGTCACGCGCTGTGTTCCTTGTCCCTTGAGTTTCCCCGCAAGCTGTACCTGAATGGCTTGAAGTGAGTTCGCCATGAAATGACCCTAAACATGCCTCCTCCCAGCCCCGCGCGAAGCTAAGAACACGCTGTATAAACTAACATCCCATTTTAAAGCACAGGAGACTGTTTGGATGTGCCATTTTTACGTTTAGTAACTTGCATCGCCTGTTAACACTTCTTGTTCGAGAATAACCTGCGCTCTCATCGAACCTCTTTGACTCCGGCGGCAAACCGACCCTTACCTTTGAAATACCTCGTTCAATCATATCGGAACAAAGTCAAGAAATCATCATATATTGTTGGGAGACGTATAGTTGGACCAATATTCCAAAGGCATAGTTCTTCGCAGGACATGCCTCCCGGCGACGTTTCACTGCCGGACAGCCTCGTGCCGGGCAACGGGGCTGTCCGCCCGTCCCTGAACACCAGCGGCTACGGCGGTAGCAATGGAGGAAGCTTTCAGACGCAAACGCCAACGTCCCCTGCTGACAGTACTGTTCCCTTCGACTCCCCTCGCACACGGCCATGGAACGCGTCCTCTACTGGACCGGATTCCGGTCAGAGCCCGGTAGATAGTCGCCCTATTCGACGTCTAGACTCGAATCCCGTTGAAGCCAGAGACCCGACGACGCCTCAAGATCGGACTAATCACTGGGAAAATTCAGGGCCGCTTGAAAGACCCCGACCGAATGGCCGATCGCACGCCAAGTCTCCTGGAAGCTCATCAAGGATCTGCAAAAAGTGCAATGAACCCCTCACCGGCCAGTTCGTTCGAGCACTGATGGCGACATACCATCTTGAGTGCTTTAAGTGTGAGGTGAGATTCTCAGCTCTGAGCTTATTCCATTTCAGCATACTAATTACACCAATAGGACTGTGGGCAAATAGTAGCGTCCAAGTTCTTCCCTGTCGATGCAGAAGATGGAAGCGGGCAGTATCCATTATGTGAAATTGACTATTTCCGAAGACTAGACCTTTTATGTCACGATTGTGGTGGTGCGCTGCGAGGATCGTATATCACCGCACTGGACCGCAAGTACCACATTGAGCATTTTACCTGCTCGGTCTGCCCAACAGTTTTTGGCGCACAGGACTCTTACTATGAGCACGAGGGCAAAGTATATTGCCATTACCACTACTCTACGCAGTTCGCCCAACGATGCCATGGCTGCCACACTGCGATTTTGAAGCAGTTCGTGGAGATTTTCCGCAATGGACAGAACCAACATTGGCATCCTGAATGTTACATGATCCATAAATTTTGGAATGTTCGCCTTGCTCCGACCGGCCAGCCTCTGGAATATCCTCAGATGAAAGAGGATGCTAGCGACGAGGAGCGGAACCAGATTCGCGAAGAAGAAGACTTGATGGAGGAAAAGGTGTACAAAATTTGGAGCACTCTCTCCACCTTCGAGGAGTCGTCTGCTGCCTGCATCTCAGATATGTTATTGCATGTCAGTAACGGCGCATATTTAGATGGTGTTCTTGTCGCGAAGCGGTTTATCGGCCACGTAGAAATCCTTTTCTCCGCTATTGATGAACTCGCCGTATCCATCAAAGCCCAAGGAATGAAGGGTAAGACATGACTTCACAAAGTTCGACTAACCAGCTAACTTTCCTGTCTAGACCTCGCCTTCGGTCGTGAAGCAAAACTTCTGTGCAAAAAGATCGTCGCATTTTTTGCACTGCTGTCCAAAACTCAGGAAACCGGCGTTAAGAAACTCGGCGTTACCCAAGAACTTTTATCGCTTGTTACCGGTCTTGCTCACTACCTCAAACTTCTCATTCGCATTGGATTGCAAGGCGCTCTAAAGCTGGAGAGAGAACAGCAAAGCCCTGAAGGCCTTCATAGCCTCCTAGATCGTCTTGGAGATCTTGAGTCACTACGGCCTCTCGAGGAAGAGGAAACGCCGGCAGATTTGTTGGTCGGTGTAGATACGTTGGCCGATCAGCTCTCCGATTGCTGCGCAGCGTGTAAGGAGCCTATTGATGATGAGTGCGTCATGCTCGGTGACAATAGATGGCACATAAAACCCCTGCATTTTCTCTGCTCGTTGTGCCAGACAGACCTGACAACAGATCTTCAGGACGCTTTTTTGAGCCCCAAGGACAAGCAGATACTGTGTTCTAGCTGTGTCACTCACAAAGGTATTGTGAACAGCACGCAGAAGGGCTTTATACGCGTCACAAAACTCCAGCAGTTTGTCTTTCTACTTAGAGTAGCTCTGGCACGGCTTCTTGCTGTTTTAAGAGCTGGAGGAACCCTTTTCCCGTCAGGTATGTAATCATTATGCACCGGCTGAACTCCCAGAAACTGACATACCGTCTTCGTTTGGTAGAAGACTCCTCTGCCGCACAGTCTGACGGTAATCAAATACCTCCTGGTGGCGAGTTGCGCCGCAGAAAAGATGGAGACGGGTCTTCTCTCGAGCAGACAGTCGGTGAGATGCGACGCCTACGGTCAATCCGAAATGAACGCACACTTTCCACAACCTACAAAAAGGCTAGAGCGTCAAGGATTATCGACGGACCTGAAGGAAGGAGCGTCAGACCTGGTTCCTCAGGCGGCGAGGGCTCGGACTCTAGGGGACCTGGCTTCCAAATTGTGGAGGAAAAGGATGCCAATGGAGAACCGGTAACTGAGCTGGCATTTGGCAATCAAGATGCCTTGACCCTGGATGACATTCCTCGAATTGTCGCAGCAGAGCAAGCCAAAGAGCAGCGCCCGAACGCTTACAGACATGCTGGCACCAAGCTCGTGGGCACGACTGAACCTCTTCCCAGGTACAACCAGGGACATCAGCGCGGCGTTTCTAATGCTGGTATCGAACAACCTTACCCTGCGCCGACTGGAAGGGGCAAACGGTACTTTTCCGAACTCTCTGCCCTCGAATACTTTATTGTAAGACATGTTGCTGTGTTGTCTATGGAGCCCTTGCTGGAAGGTGCTTTCACTCTGGAGGAACTCCTTTCATTGATTGAATCACGGAAACCAACGATATGGGGTATCTTCGGCAGAGCTTTTACCAAGGATGCCAAAAAGGGTGGAAAGAAGAAGGGCGTGTTTGGCGTTAGCCTTGACTACCTTGTTGAAAAGGAAGGCACCGAGTCTACTCATGGCGTCGGCCCGGGGGCTCTTCGTATTCCGGCTCTTGTTGATGATTCTGTGTCTGCCATGCGCCAAATGGACATGTCTGTTGAAGGTGTCTTCCGGAAAAACGGCAACATTAGACGGCTGAAAGACATCTCGGAGATGATCGACACCAAGTACGAGCAAGTGGATTTGACAAAGGAGAACCCAGTTCAGATTGCTGCTCTTCTCAAGAAATTCCTCCGCGAAATGCCCGATCCACTTCTAACATTCAAGTTGCACCGTTTGTTTGTTGCATCTCAAAGTATGTCGCAATTGCCGTGACATATTGACTTATGCTAACCTCATTTCTAGAAATCCCTGATTTGGAAAAACAGAAGCGGGTGCTTCATCTCACATGTTGCTTGCTTCCTAAAGCTCATCGTGACACAATGGAAGTCTTGTTCGCTTTTCTCAACTGGACATCATCCTTCTCCCATGTCGATGAGGAGACTGGCAGCAAGATGGACATCCATAATCTCGCGACCGTTATGACTCCTAACATTCTCTATCCCAATACGAAGACAAGCGCTGTGGATGAAAGCTTCCTCGCAATCGAAGCTGTCAACGCGCTCATTACGTACAATGACACCATGTGTGAGGTATGTATCCGCCGATCTGATTGCTGAGCTGTTCGCTAAACCGAACGTACAGATTCCGGAAGACCTTCAATCTGTTCTTAGCGACAGCCACCTCTTCAAGGAGAACTCGGAAGTCACGACTAAAGATATCCTGAGAAGATATGGTGACATTGCAAGGGGTGGCTTCTCCCAGAAAGCAAGCAATGGCGGCGAAACATTTACTATAACTAATCAAAGCCGAGGAGCCAACGTCCCCACTTCTGCCCGGATTGAGACAGACCCGTACCAGGATGCGGCATCTCAGATGCAAAGTTCGGTTCGACATGTGCCTGGACCGGTTGGAAACTCGCATCCAAGTGGTGCCATCGCACCCAACAAAGACCTCGATAAACGCACCCGCAGCACTAGCACCGGCAGTCAATCCGAAGGCCAACCCCAGCAGGTACCTTACAGAGCTCGTCCAAACCCAGGACCTATGGGCGTTGCTGGTTAACCATGTTTTCGGTCTACATATGATGATCAGGGTTGCTTATTCCACTCTTGGGCCGCGTGTCGTTTCACTGTTTGAGCTTCCAGAGAGATGCTATATGCGTATTTTCGGCCATGAAGCATTTTCTTCACCTTAACTGTCACCTCGGCTTGCGGTCAGTTTTCTTATATAAGTTCAGTCTCAACGCAACGTGTTCGGGCCTCCTAGTTTGGGCTATTGAAGCGCCATCTGCTCGCCTCTCTCGTCTTTTTCAAATTGCATTGCAAAACGGTCGCAAAGTTCCGTCTCATCTTTCTTATCTTGTTCATTGGTCAGCCGCTGTCAGGAACTTGAGGAACTTTACTTCGGTCCAGGCATGGCTTTCCATCCACATTTCTGGACTTGGGGTGTCATTTCTGTCGTTCATTGTGTTCGTTCATTGCATCGCATCTGGCAATTAGTATGTCATATGAGCATTGCCCTCTAGTCCGCAATGCTCTAGTCTGTCTTCGTCATTTCCATTTCTCTCCTCCATACTCCCTGACTTCCCATCTCTCATCAATCTGCGAGAGCCTTTACTTATTTGACCACTGACTCCTGTTAAAGTTGGCTTTTTGTTTCTTTCTCATTTCTTTCCCGCCAGTCGATAATAAGACGGCAAAGATACCTAACAATGGCGAGTCTTGTTTCTTCTTCCACCCTCTCTCTACGTACTGCACTTCTTTATCTTACCTCTTCCCATTCCCCTTCTCTTTTCTCTTCTCTTGAAGCGGCGTCTTAACTTGTCTTGTCATTGAGTCCGCTGGAAGTGTTCGGTGGTTCCATTGCAGGTTCTGGTTGTCTTCCTCTGATCTCTACAGTTACCCAAAGCATCCATGTGATCTCAATATGGTGGTTTTCTCTGTTCCTTACCCATAGGCTATGTAGTTTATGTACAGTCCGTGGCGAATGGGTTGCCTCTGGTGTACTACGCTGTCTGCATATTTCTATCAACGTAGGAAGTGGGTCACATCACGTGCACTGTCTGGAGCTAGCCCCAGTCGTTCGGCCCCAGACTCATCTATCCATAAATTGATTTCTCTGAGATTAAGACAGATTTCACTGCCAGCAGTGCCCAGCTAATTCCTCCGATCGTGACCTGCCTCGTCGCTCCTTCCCACGCCCTCTTCCTTCTAGAACTAGCCGCTCCGCCCCTCCTATTGTCATAATGACTACAAAGCGACCTACCATGACCCTGGGCACTGTCCTGGTAGTTGGAGGATGCGGCTTTCTAGGCTCTCACATCGTCGATCAGCTATTAAATTTCCCAACGGAGACCGAACCCAGCGCTTCTCTTCCCAAGCCCCAGGGGGATAAAAGATTCGACTACCCCAGACTCGGGGACCGTTACCCAGTATGCATTGCCAAAGTCGCTGTGGCTGACCTGCGGACTACAAACAACCGGTTACCTGGGGCGGACTACTACGAGGGCGACCTGACGTCCGCTGAATCGATGCTGTCCATCTTTCGCAAGGTCAAACCGGACGTGGTCATTCATACCGCGAGTGCGATGTTGACAGATAAAAATTTGCTGTACCAGCTCAACGTCGAAGGGACAAAGACCTTGCTCGAAGTTGCGGGTGGTGCCCGGGGAGATTGGGGAGGCAAGTGCAAGGCATTCGTCTATACGAGCTCAGCCTCGGTTATCCACGATACGCAGAGCGACCTGCTTAATGTGAACGAGGACTGGCCTCTTATCAGGGGAAAGCTGCAGCAGGAGTACTACTCCGATACCAAGGTACGGCATCTCTCCTCTGCTCTTCCCAGAGGGAAGGAAAGGAAAGAAAAAAGGAAGAAGAAGAAGAAGAAGTTCTGCTAATAATAGGAAGAGATCGCTAACACTAAGTGAAACCACAGGCTGAAGCCGAAGAAGCCGTCCTGAAATACAACCGCAAATCCCCATCCTCAATGCTAACCTGCGCGCTCCGCCCATCCGGCATCTACGGCGAAAAGGACGGCCAACTGATTATCAAAATGCTCAGCCATGGCGTTAACGCCTCGCCCACTGTCCGGAAAATGCAGCTCGGCGAGAACAACAACCTTTTCGATTTCACATACGTCGGAAACGTCGCGTACTCACACCTCCTTGCGGCTTTTCGCCTCCTAGCCATTCACAAACGCGTCGAATCAGGCCAGGGTGACCTCCTCGACTACGAACGCGTCGACGGCGAAGCCTTCCTCATCACAAACGACCAACCCGTCTACTTCTGGGACTTTACGCATGCTGCCTGGGCGCTTGCGGATAAGGTCGTCGAACCGCATCAAGTCTGGCAGCTCCCTGAGTGGCTGCTCGGTCCTATTGGAGGTCTTGCCGAGGCCGTTCTGGGACTTGTGGGAAAAACGCCAAATCTCACGCGGCGGGCGGTGCGGTACTCCTGTATGACGAGGTACTACTCCTGTGACAAGGCTAAGGATCGCCTTGGGTACACACCTATTGTCCCCCTTGATGAGGGTCTTGCCCGTGCTGTGGGGTACTTCCTCGAGCGCTGGCGGCTGGAGGGTGAAAAGAAAGGGCAGTGATTCTTGTTGCAAACTGATTTCTTGTTGCAAACTGACGTTCGTTATTTCTTATTGTAATATATCCGTACTCGAGGCTACGAAATAACCTGTCTGAGAATCTTTTTTATGTATATACCTCCTAATTATGCTTCAATAGAGCTTCTACTTTTTACCGTTTACAACTGTTCGCGTTCCTTTCAATGTCCACTTTTAACCTCCCTTTGCTAGATGGAATATATAGGGAATACTCTATATAAAGTTCAGAAAACCCAGAGCGCTGAAACACACGCAGAGAAAATATTATATGTTATGTCTTTGCATCCCGGTCTATGGATAAAATCCTCGTTCCTCTATTGTCTCGCAATACTCAGAAAGATTCCGTCTCTTACTGTCGGCGAAGTACTCATTAAACAGGCTCTCTAAACTTGGAATCTTATTGCAAACTCAGGACGGCAAACGCATTGATGAATAGACTAGTCGACATTAGATGTGCTATATTATACGTATTGCAATTCCTTTTCGCATGATGACTCACTGTAACATAATGTGCGCTTGCATAATAAATGAGCGTATCGAGCTAAGGTTGCTGGTTGAACTATTTTCCTCTCTTAGTCTAATGCGCCATAGACATATAACAGAACCTGCAATTGCACGGGGCTACGTTTTCTAATCTTGGATGAGTCTGGAATACACTCGGAGGCCGTTGGGACAGATTCGGGCTTTCAGAAGGCTAGGGAAAGTGAGCGCGGAGCAGAAATGGAGATTTTCTACTTGATATAGTGCATATGCATAAAGAGTGGTGTAGAAATTCGGAATAGGTGACGCAATGAAGAGGAGAAGGAGAAATGGCAAGGTTGAGAAAAGAAGCACAAAGAGTTTAAGCGCAACGATGCAAGTGGATCTTCAACGCTCGCCAACTATAGAAGGCACTAAATACGTAATATAGATATACCCAGCCGTCTAGAGCCAAAAGAGAAGCAAGAAGAATTGGGAAAGTGATGGCATAAACAAAGGCAAAACTAGGTCATACTTTGCTTGACTCTTTGCTGAAAAATGTCTTCAAGCTAGATTTCGTCCGAATTCCCATGCCAACCACAAACAAGACCAATGCTACAACCCACTCACACCACAAAATCGGAAAAGCCCTGTACAGATGCGGGTTACACCCTTCCGTCCAGATCTGAAGCAGGAGCTCATAAAGAGAATGTGCCGAAAACACATACCCGATACGATAAAAACCCGGAGACAGCTCAAACGGACCAATGGTACTGGAGACATTGAGTATGATCCAGGTCAAGACAAAGAAGGGTACAAAGGGCATCGGGATGACAGAGGTAGCGAAATCGATGAAAAGGAAGTGGACATGCATGGCCAGCCAAATCGCCATCCAGGTTAATGCGAATTGGCCAAATGAGACATCCCAACTTTCGCGGAACGCCCAAATATAGCCAGTCACTACGAGGGCAGCAACGAATGTGTAGCAGACTGATATGATGAATCGGAGGATGGTGTTCTGTCTTGGGGAGAAGGTGTTGAAGTTGTTGATTTGGGCAGAGATGCCACCGATAGCCATTATGAAGAAGAATTGGATAATGATAGGCATAACCATTGAGACTGTATTGTAGTAGAACCGGACGCCCTGGCTCATGGGCTGAATATCAGTTGAGGTAGACGAGACTGGATCGAGAACAGTTTTCGCGATGTAGGGGTCGGAGACGTTGACTGCGCTTAGGGCTGCGGTAAGGCTCGCCTGCTTGTAGACGGCAGCAGCAGCTTGAGAGAGCTGAGCCAGGTTTGAGTACATTCCTTGCGCATAGGCCGGATAAACGGCACTTTTATAAACGTAGCCTAGCGCCTGGGTGTTATGTACGCTTTCGCGCTGTCTGTTGAAAATAGCGCGTCATTTATTCGCGAGGAGGCACCCAAGCCAGAATATATAGCTCCCCAGTAGCCGCCTTTGCAGACGGCTTCTTGGATGTCTTGCTTTGTTGGGTACTCCTCCTGGGTGTGTTGGTGGACAGTTGGGAATTCGGGACCTTGTATCTGGGTGTAGGCCGTTGTGACAGACTGGCCAACCGCGCCCCCATCGTAGTCGACATACAACACCTTCATTGAGTTATATCGCAAGGAGTCGCGGTACGCTGTGCCGTACAGGTAGCTCATGTTGGCGAGGATTAGTAACTGCAAAGAGACTATTGCGCCGACGACGCCAGTGAGGAAGGGGTTGAGGACGGCCATGGTGTCTGCCTTCCGTCGTATTTTGCCAAGGTGCCAAAAGAGGGAAGTGAGAGGCTAGAGCTGCACGAGTGTTTGGAGAAGTGCGGAATGCCCATTATACAAGAAGGGATCCGCATCTATAAGTCTGTGTCTATGTCGGAGGTCGGACAAGCAAGACGCCAATAATTCCGCACACCGAGATCAACCTAACTCCGTAGAAAGAAGTTTGGCTCTGGGCCCTTGAAAAAAAGCTAGAAAAATCACTATTGAATATGTATCGAACTTATGGCACTGATCTCCACTTACCTGGACATGGTACTTCGTATATCATCCGATGCTCGACGACCCTCCGCTGAGGTAAGCGGAAGGATCCACTGATTTCGGCAGCGGCGCACTCCATCCGACTCCGAAGTATACCCAGGTCTTCAGTAGACCTAGTAAGAACACTAGCGGAACGATCTACAACCACCAAATTCAGGTAGTGACCCGAGTGGGCAGACCGCTGCAGTTCGGCGTGGTCGTCTTGCCGCCTGGCCGCCTGCAGGCACTTAGAAGGTATGGGGCTTTCCCATCGGCCCATATCTCGGGAATGTATAAAAAGCTGCACGCATCCCCGTTGTCGGTATATTGCTTCCTGAATGCATGGAATCGACTTCGAAGCTCCAAGTTTTCCGTGTCTTCTTTATATTTTCACATCAGCCAACTATCACAAATGCCGTTAAGCGTAATTGTTGTTGGCGCAGGCCTCGGCGGGTTGGGGGCCGCTATAGCCTTAAACCGGGCAGGGCACCGCGTGCAGGCAAGTGGCTATTGAGCCAAATATCCTGCGATCCGCTCTTAGAGCCGTTTGCTAAACGCTGAACAGGTGTTTGAGAAGTCTGGTTTCCTCAACGAGGTTGGTGCGGCAATTCACGTAGCGCCCAATGCCACTCGTATCCTGAAGTCATGGGGATGCAAGTTGGATTGGCTTCAACCTGTTCACTGCGAGACACTGCAAATTTGGGATGCAAAAGGAAATCACATACGCACGCCAATCGTAAGTTGTTTCGGCAAATTGTTGATTTGTGTCTTGTAAGATCATAAACTGACAGGTATGATAGGTTACAAGGGACCATCAGCGTAACCTGAATGTGCATGATGAATGGGTGCTGACCCATAGGGTAGATTTGCACAATGCCCTGCGTGCCACTGCCGCCCAAGAGATTGACAGCCGCAAGGTCAATATCCGATTATCATCGCCCGTGTTGTCAGTGGCAAGTATCCCAGCTTTCCTCAGTCTCTTCCTAAGGCTTTCTGTCTGGTTATAACTAACACTTGGCGAATCATACAGGATGCGGAGGCAGGTGAGGTTGTTCTAGAGGATGGCACCAAATACACTGCCGACCTGATCGTAGGCGCTGACGGTATCCATGTAAGCATCTCTTGCGCAGTGTACTGTCACGCATGAGATTAATGCTCTTTGATTGACTCTTACAGTCTCGTTCGGTCCACGGCATTGTGGGAGCCGATAGGGGTAGGGTGAGTACCGGACAGAATTGTTACCGATTCTTGGTACCCGTCCACAGAATGCGAGATAACCCACTCACGGCCGATCTCCTCGCGAGAATTGGTCTTAACGGGGTTCATGTCTTTGCGGCCCAGGACCGGCGTCTGGTGATGTACCCTTGCCGCAGAGGCGAGTTGCTCAACGTGTGTGGAATCTTCCCTTCTGCGTCGAAGACGGAGGCGGGAATGATGCCGGATGGCACAACGCAGGAAGTGTCAGCCAGCTACTGGAGACATTCCACGACTTTGGCGAAGAGCTACAAGAAATGTGCCGCATGGCAGAGGACGTGAAGCTGTGGAGTCTGGCGTCTCGTAATCCGGCGCCTATGTTCTTTCGCGGCAAGCTCGCTGTGATCGGCGATGCCGCGCATCCCATGCTTCCTCGTAAATTCCTTGGATTTGATTCGCACCTTGTGACGTGAAATGCTGACAAGCTGTGTACAGACCAGGGCCAAGGCGCTGCACAAGCCTTTGAGGATGCGGCAGCTCTTGCCGGAGTGATGACCGCAGACACGACTGTAGATCAGATTTCGCGGCGTCTAGAGCTTTACAATGAACTGCGGTATGCGCATGCAGTGACAGTCATGGTGATGTCAAGGATCAACGATGAGCGACGGGGGGAGATGCTGGATGAACTGCGTCGGTACGTTCCCAACGCGGAGCTGCCGCACGAGATGTTTGAATTTACTTGGCCATCGGATCCTATCAAGGAGGCGGCACACCTCGTGGCAACTGCTTCGTGAGGAACATGACGAGGGCTGATCTTCGAAGCTTGATACTTATTCGTAGAAAATAAACTCCTGCCTATAGATGGCAGGTGTCAACCGGAGGAGATCGCTCCTTACTAATCAAGCTTACAGCACCTCGGTCGACCTTCCATACCTCCATTTATTATAGAGAGATCAACGTATCTCCTGACAATCAGGAGAATTATCATAGTAGCTATGAAAATCTCTACACAGACTGTAGATATGAGATTAAAAGGCTTTCAATTTTAACAATTTCGTTGCAAACACTGGTCACATGACCGAAATCGGCGCTAGCAACCACCTCGATAGTCGACAGCGAATTAGAGAGTTCCCTTCAGGTCCGCTGGATTCCAGGCCACTCTGGAATCGCTGGGAATGAGCTGGCAGACAAGCTGGCTAAGCTAGGGTCTTCTATATACAGCCCC